>NW_008686533.1:3190-43653 GCF_000695815.1 Acanthisitta chloris
CATCTGGGGGATCAATGACTTTTTTTTCCCCTATGAAACCCTGTGGTTTCTTTTCCACATTAGAAAAGAAGGTGAGACAAAGTCTCTGACAGTTTGGTCTCCTTTGAAGGACTTGCCCTGCTGGCTCTGAATTTTTTGGGCTCTCCAAGCAGCACTCACAGATGCTTGATTCGATAGGCACCAACTCACCATTCCTTGAGCTTATCAGCAGCACTTGGCTGTCAAACCCAATCCATGAAGAGTTTTTGTTTGAGTGTATGCTCCATTTGTATAAATAAACACTGAGCACAATGTTGAAGTCAACAACTTCCTAGACAAGGTCAGAGTGGTACAAAGGCAGCGGGGTGGAGGCAGGCAGAAAAGCATTTACTTTCAGGGGAATTGCTGGGAAACCAGCAATAATGTATTGTACACTCGTCCTTCAGAGAGCAACAGTAGCCTTGACTGTCTCTTTCTTGCTAAACTAGCAGGTTGTGGTGCAGGGGCAGTTTCTCACGGGGTTTCTGGGGCTTAAATTGTAATATTTGGTAATGGAGAATGGTTTCTTCTCTCCCTGGCTGTGTGAGGAGGAGGCAGCCCACAGAGTGATGTGCAGGAGATGCAGAAGGCACATGTTGCTGCCCCGAGCAGGATGCCCATGAGCAGGTTGTGACACAGTGCTGCAGGTGGGCAGAGCAGTGGCAGGGCTGGCATTGCTCTTGGGCCACTAGAGACACAGGTCTCATTGCCATCTCACCTGTAAGCCATGGACAAAGAATTGTATGAAATACAGACAGTGTGTTCCTTCCTCCTAGGGACCTGCAGTGGTCCAGAAATCTTGGGGCTTTCCAAAGCAAGCCATGGACAAAGAATTGTAAGAAATACGGACAGTGTGTTCCTCCCTCCTAGGGACCTGCAGAGGTCCAGAAATCTTGGGGCTTTCCAAAGGGTTTTGCAGTGGCCTTCCCCATCTGCAGGTGATGGCAGACTGCACTGGGCACAGTTAACCCAGGGCTGAGTGCTTCCAAATTGCCCTCTGCACCCATAGCAGAAGTTGGACCTCAGAACCCGTGAATTCATCAAGTGCCTCTGCTCCCATTGGAGCCAAGGAATGAGAGGCATGGCCCTGATAGCTGAAAGGCTTTAAGGACACTCTGTAGCTGCTCCAGGATCTTGCTGTGACACCATGTCCCATATTTGGGACACAGATTGCTGTCTCATCCTCTGTGCCAGGCTTGTCAGCTCACACCTCAGTGTATCATTATTTTTGCCTGGTTATAGAGCTAAATAATTTCCAAAGCAGTACCATTATTTGCAAATAGTTGCCGAGACCTCTTTGCTGAGCAGTGAGTGAACCAAACCTTGGGCATGTCACTTGTGCCTCTTGAAACTCAAAGCTGATTTTTATTTGACTGCTAACCTTGTAAAAACATTTCATTTTTATGCCTACTCTTCCCACCTCATTTCTTATATTGCTCAGTCAGGGTATCAAGCAATAATGGGAAAATAAACAAACAGGGAGTTCTTTATTGCCTGCATCACCTATCGTCTGTCTTTGAGTGGATTCAAAGTGATTTTTCTCAAGGCTGAAAAACATATTTAAACACCTGAATGTAGAGAGCCTGAGATATTACTTATGCCACAGGTATCTTATACTTACTGAGGCCTTTTATTAAAATAGTTTCAATACCTAGTGTTAAGAGAATTTCAAATGCAATGCCTATTGAGCTGACAGGTCTGTGTAAAGAGAGATGTGAATTTTCCAGTGGTTTGGAAGAAAGTTGTCAGAAATGTTCGCTGCTTCTGCCAGAACATTTTCCTTCTCTGTTTGGAATTATTAATGTTTCAGAGCCAGCAATCACTATACTCACAAAATATGTCATTAATTAATGTCTGCACCATGTTTCTGCAGCCTGTAAGAGAACAGATTATCTGTGAGACGTGAGGAATAACCTCCCTGCTCCCACCATGGACCAGTTCAGTTTGATTCTGCTCAGTTCAGCCAATTGATTCTAGTTGTCTCAAACCAGAGATTAATTGGGGTGTTGCTAACTTTAGCAGTAGTTCTGAGGGCAGAAAAACAGAAGAGTTCACTTAAAACATGAGGAGTTTTCTTGTGCATTTGAAGCCTGGCTGGCATTTTCCATGTCCTTCTCCATCTGAGTGGATCTCCTGAAAGGAACTTCTCTGTGCTCTGAGTTTCAGCAGATTTGTTGGAAGTTTGTGAAATTAGTTGCAAGGATATTTGCCAGGTTTATCAATCTCAATAAAACACCCACTTAGAATCACTCAAGTGATCTCATTTGAATGCAATTTCTTTGATCTGAATTTGGTTATCGTTTGTGTTTCACATTTTCCAGGGAAATGGTGTAATTGGAGATTTTATTTTTATTTGTAAGGAAACTTCCCAATTCATTATCCCTATGTGTGCACTCACATGTTTGTTTGCTTGTTTTTAAGTCTTCATCTAGACGTGCTGGCCTATGTTGCACTAATTGCCACACAACCAATACCACCCTCTGGAGAAGAAATGCTGAAGGGGAGCCTGTCTGCAATGCCTGTGGATTGTACATGAAGCTCCATGGGGTGAGAAACACATCTGCACTGGGAGGGACACTTTGGGTGATAGGGTCACTGCCCAGCAAGTCCAGGAAATCAGGTCTAAAAGGACCAACCTCTAGACTGGACCCAGCAGAGCTATACCCCGTCGTGTCTCCTTGAACAGTTAAGGTTTAGTCTACTGGGGTTCTCCAGAATAAGGCTAAGAGGGTATTGGGACACTCTTGGGAGGTACCTTCACAAGGGAGAGATTTATGGCACTGGGTGGCTCTTAGGTTGTTTGCCAACTTCCTTCACAAAAATGAATAATAAATTAAAAACTATTCACTATGAGGGTGATGAGGCACTGGCACAGGTTGCCCAGAGAAGCTGTGGATGCCCCTAGAAGTATTTTAGGCCAGCTTAGATGGGTTTTGGAGAAACCTGGTCTAGTAGAAGGTGTCCCTGCCCATGGCAGAGGACTTGGAACTAGATGATCTTTAAGGTTCCTTTCCAATCCAAACCTTACTAGAATCCTATGAAAAAGAAAGCTTACCAAGCTCCAGTAGCTGGAGACTGAAGCTCCCCTAACCCAAAGTGAGATAAGGAGTGTATTTTTCCTATATGTGCTAATTAGGAATGTGTGAAGGATGCTGAGGAGCCCACTCAGAGGCTGGCTGATAATGTTTATGCACAGGGAATGAGAACTGTTGGTAACGTGTCCATGAGCCAAAGAGGGGACACCATCCCTCCATACAGGCCCCTCCAAACTTCTGCCTTAAAGGTTAAAGTCCTTTATCCCATGACCGTTCCCTCCGAGCCATGTAGTCTCTCACTCTGTCAGTGTAATTTAATAGGGCCCTGTCATAAAGGTCACTAATAAATCAGGAAAAGAAAAATAGGAAATACAGGAAAAAACCAAAATTTGTGGGAAAGACTGAGCTGTTAGCCTTATACATCTTCCAGCCAAGGCCTGTTGCAGAGACAAATAGCATTTAGTGAAGGACAAGGACTTTAGGTGCTTTGCATGAGCTACAGCACATAAATAGGAGAGCAACACACGTGGGGGAAGGAGCTGAGTAAATTACAATATTAATGATTCCAAACTTTATGAATGTCAAGGTACCACGACCTCTGGCCATGAAAAAGGAAAGCATCCAGACGAGGAAAAGGAAGCCTAAAAACATTACCAAAGGCAAAGCCTCAACAGGTACAGTGCTATTATGATCCATCCTGGGGGCTTGGAGTGCAGTTCATCTCAAGATGTCTTCTGCAAGACATTATGATAATTAGAAAATAATATTTTGAGTTTTTTCCCTGATGATTGCATTAGATGCAGGGCCTGTATTTATGCATAGACCTCATGTGATAGGAAATCTCAGTGCTGTCATATTCCTGTGAGGTTTTTCTGTGCCATGGGCACCCAGCTGCAGGCTGGCAGTGCTCGTGTTCAAGTAGATTTGAGCTAAATTGAGTCATGAAGAAAAAATGGTAATGGGAAGGGTGTATTGAGTTGAGGGGAAGGTATCACGATGCATTCAACATTAGCCTGTCCAACCAGGACCAGCACTGCCAGTGTGAAAGGATTCCCTCCTCCTCCATCAGCATCTTGACAGCCAAGTACAAAACCTTACCCTGACAGAGATTGGTAGAGAAAGAACAGTAGAGTCATGCCATGAGATATGATGGTTGCCATTAAAATGTTGATTTCTTTAAGAGAAGATTTGCACCTACATTGCTTCACCATCCTCTATCAATTGTCTTCCAGGATCTACAACTTCAGCCACTAACTCCCCTTCTTCCATTACCAACTCAGACAGCACGGTCACTTTAAAGTCAGAGCCCAGCACAACCTCCCAGTATCCCGGACAAACCATCGTGTCAGTGTCCCAGGTAAGACTCAGGGGCCACAGCCATCACCTTCTGGGGTGGGTGCTCCACATACTTCTCTGGCTGCTAGCCCTTGATGAGGTTAAGCAATTAGTTCGTTGCCCTGGGGCCACCAGCCTGATGGACTTCCTCAGACTGAGGAAAGCAGGGAGCATGAGCCAGATGCTGCAGACCAGGAAGGGGTCCAGTCTGTTAGCTGCCCATCAGCTCTTCCATCTTGCACTGGGGAACTGGGAGGTCCAAACCCTGCTGCAGCAGAGGTGATCAGTGGTGAAAAGGCTTCAGTACAGAGCTGGGTTTAATTCCCATTTCCTGCCATGAAATCTTGGGTGTTGCAACCCTGGTGAGTTGGTGGGATTAGCCCAGGATGGAAACCTCTGTATCACACAAGAAAAGGCTCTCTGGGCTTATGTTATCTATGCTTTATAGCCCTGAGGTGCTCAGCGACCACAGAGCTGTAACATTCTCAGGGGCCTCTGATTGCTTCTGCTCTGTGCTTTTCTTTGGGGCTGGATGATATTTAGTCTTGACAAGGGGACGAGAGACCTGTTGGCTAATAACAAACTTTCTAATGCCTTTCTGCTTCCCTCCCTGGGGTAGGCACAGAGCCAGTCAGACGAGGCACTGGCCAGCAGCCACGGCGAGTTCAAATTTGAGCCCGAGGACTACACCTTCTCCCCCACCACCATGGCCCCACAGCCCGGGCTGAGCGTGCCCCTCCGGCAGGACTCCTGGTGTGCCCTGGCACTTGCCTAGAAACCCTCAACCTCCAGCAGAAAGCCTCGGGACCAATGTTTTCGGCCGCAAACGGCCGATGGGCAGGAGCACAGGCTGCCCCAACACCTGTGGAGTGTGGAGCCACAGCCACAGGACAGGTTTCTCTTGGAGGATGCGCGTGGAAAACTCTCGCTGGATGGGGCTGGGATGGCCCTGCTGTGGAACCAGCTCCCCAAAAATCTCATCCTTCCCTGGAGCAACCCAGAGCAGCCTCCCCAAGGCTGGAACCCCAGGGACACCTCCACTTTCCCGGGAAAAGCCTTCCTCCTTTGAGATGAACCCAGCAAATAAATGCATCCCAGAATCTATGTTTATTCGCAGTGATTTCTCCCTCCTATGACTCCTCTGTGTGCAATTTATTCCACTTTCCAATAAAGACTGTAATAACACGGCACCAAATAACTTAATTTTATTAAAATGTAAACTATGTGGCCTGCCTTATGTTTTATTGGCCACAACAGGATGAAAAAAAAAGGAAAAAAAAAAGCAACTGTTGTTTTAAACATTTACTGTTTTATATTAAAAACGATCATCTCTATAGAGTGTTAGCTTCTGAAGCGTTTAGCATATCAACACTGAGCTGATGAGTCATACATGAAATAAACACGCTGCTCTTCCCTTTCCAGCTCCAAACAAAGATTTTTTTTTTATTATTGTTTTAGGCAAACCACATGACAAAAATGGTCAAAACCTCCCAATAATAAAAGAATACTGAAATGCAGTTTTTTCTTTTGTATTTCCTGACTGGTTTGGATGTTGTCAACGCTGAGCATTAGAAAATCAGACGTTAGTCTTCTAAAACTTTAGAGAAAGATTTGAGGGACTGAAAAATAAAGGACACGTTTGAGGTATATTAGTTTGCATCCAGTTTGGGAGCTGTTTTGAGTGGAGGATTTCCAGCTTTCAGCCATGCAGAGCACAGATTCCTTTTTAATTATTTTAATGGAAGCCAAGTAGAAAACAATTTCCTGGAGCTGAGATGTAGCAAGAAATCTTCAGTGATGTGAAACCCACATCACACTTCCAAAAGCTGCAACAACATGTTTCTACAGCTTCTCAGAGGTGGGTGATGGGGAGATAACACTCTGTTGGGGCATGCAAGGGGGCCTTGAAGGTCTTAAGGAACTTGGGGTGAGAAGACCACTCTGAGGAGGGGAGATGGGTGGGAAATGAAGGGGGAGAAAGGTCATGAAGTTACTTATGGCCTGCTTTATTTGTTACTTCTAAATAAAATCCCCAGCCTGGCTGGACAGCTATTTATGGCCAGGAAGCTGTCAAGTAATAGTTCCTTAATATAGCAGTTGACCTGTCCAAGGCTTCCTGGAGCAACTCTTCCCCTTGTCAGAAGAGATGGATCACTTGATTTTTATTATAAACAACAGGCTAAAGATGATCAGGGAGAGTGAATCTGACATCAAGTCATGACTCAAGTGAGATGGAGGATGATGTTTTCTACCATGCAACCCTTGCTGGAGGCAAGGAGATGCTGCAGGCACTGGGGAGCACTGGTCCCCTCCAGTGCTGCCATAGCTCAGCATCTAGTCCCTCAACATAGCTGTGTGTAGGCATGGAGGGTTCAAGCCACTCTTTTATCAAAGCCCTGCCTTTGGAGGAGTATTTCTTGTGCTTCCAGAGCTTCACTAGCAGCTTGCATGATGCCAAGCTCCAGTGCAGGCACAGAGGCTGTCACAGAGTGGTGTCCCTCCAGCACCAGGCTTGGCACTGGCACACCATGTTTGCATGGCCAGGTTCTAGCCATGGATCCACATCTTCACAGTTTGTTTTTCCACTCTCTGGCCTGCCAACATCCGCAGCAGAGCCAGGCACAGCCATGCAGCAGATAAGCCAGCAGCACGGGGCTGGCAGGTGGCACCGTCCCCAAATCCAGCCCAGACTGTGCCCCTGGGAGTTGGGAAAGTGGGTGATGTGGCCTTGGCTCACATGACCCACAGGCACCCAAGGTGACGTGTCAGGACACAGGCAGGCAGAGGGGAGCAGCAGCCCTGGGTGTAGCATGAGTAATGCTCCTGGGCAGCTCCCCAAACCCCAAACTTCACAGGCAAAAACAAGGCAGTGCAGCACAACTCATGGCAAGATGATTTCTATGGAGGGTGGCAGGGGGTTCTCGCTTTTTCATCTGTGTGACCCCAAGGAGGAGAGTTATTTTAAAGGCAAACAAGGAGACCTAAACAATGCCAAGATGTTGACACCAGTGGCTCCAGCTGTTTTATTTATTGCCTGTTCATAACCGTCGACCAGGCGTCGGGATGCTCCGGGGGCTGGTGACAGACGAAATGAGGCAGAGGGACAAGAAGTGAAACAACTGGGACATATGTAATTTTTCCTTCCTGCTTGCTCTCTGCATTCACTGAGCGACATCATCCACAACACTGGTTTTTCATTTCTTGGGAGTGTCTTCCAATCTTTTGCTCCCATTCCCGAGGCAGGAGTCATGCCTGCAGACTTCTGTCTCCTGGTACCCTAATGGCACAGGCAGTGTGTCTGCACAGCCCTGTGGGAGAGGGGAAATTCCATTCCTCCTGGTCATTGCATCCCCAGAGGAATCCCTGTGCAGGTCCCAGCCTTGCAGAGCCACATCCCAGGGGGGCCCACGCACCATCCAGCCATCACCTTCCCAACTGCCACTTTGAGGACCTTCCCTAGGGCTTCCATATCCCTTTGTATCCTTCATTACACAGCAAAGAGGAGCATTTGCCCCAAGAAGTGTGAATTAAAAACATGGGAAAGTTTGGGTCTTCCCACTCATGCCACATCCTCAATCCTGCTCCTACAGCCTCCTGGCACCTGGTGGCACAGCCCAGCTCAGCCCACATGCTTGCAGGAGTTTGAATGATTGTGTTGGCAGCAATGGAGGAGATCAGACACAAAACCGTGGCCCAGGAGAACCAGACCCTCCAGCTGACCAGGTTATGGGCTTCTCCTGCAGCATGCACTGTCCCACCCCACTTGGCTCTAGCAATCAGTTTGACCCTGCCCAGACTGTGCTAAGTCACCTTCTGTGACCAGGCTCAGCCCTCCCTGCCCCACCCCCAAAGGCTGATTCACAGGCACACTGCAGAGATCAGCTTTTACTTCTCATTCCCAAAACTTTCTCAGCTCCCTTGAAGCTCCCTCCCCTTCCCAGGGGTGCATTTGCTTTCCTACAGGTCTGGTGGCTTGTGGACAACTATTATGTTTACTGTTGTTGTACAGCTGCCTCAGAGCTATCAATTGCCTTTGTTCAAAGTTCACCTGCCCAGATGACTTTACAACACAACTACAATGATCTGTTCCATTTTGCACTTTATACTGACGCCACAGTGATTTCTACCAAGTCAGCGAGTGAGTAATGAAGCATTTGAGCCTATAAACACACGTTGTCCTTGTTTATGATCATATTAATAGCACAATAAAATCATTGCTCACCCAAGCAATTGCTTTCAAAAAAAAACAACCAAGCTTGTTTCCTTTTGATTTCTGCATGGAAAATGGAAAGTTGTGGTTTCATGTCTGCTGGGAGCCCCAAAGCCCCAGACTGTCTAATGGGGTGTCAGTTTTATGCTGGAGCACAGAGAGTCATCATTTTTCCTACGTCACACACAGAAATCTTCAGCTCAACTTGTGTGGCAGCTCAGCTGGCGACTTGGTTGTGCTTGAACTGCAACCACCACCCAGCTGGCAGAGGGGTCTGACTCTTCCTTTGCACAAGCCTTGGGGACACACAACCCTCAGGGTGAAGCTGTGCACCAAGACACTGGTTAGGCTGATTTGTACCAGCTGAGGAACATATCCATCTTGGTTAAAAGCAGATGGAGGTATCAAACTTCCTTTTCTTGGTCCCATGGTTGACAAATCTGTGAAGCATTATGTGCACCCAAGAGGGTTTTCCTGGAAGGAAGGTAGAAACAAGGCTGTGAGTTGGGTACAGCAGTGCCCTGGGTGATGAAGGATAGAAACAAGGCTGTGAGTCAGGTACAGCAGTGCCCTGGGTGATGAAGGAGGTGTAGGAGCTTCATTGCTGGTTTTTAATCTCCCTGAGAGTTCTTAGTGATACAGAGAGGCAAAGTCACTGTTACCTTCCAGTCCCTGTCCACTGCTTCTCTGCTCTTCTCTGATGCTTTTTATTGCCAAGTTGGTTGTGTACCAGCCAGGAAAACAATTCTTGTTGCTTTCCAGGTCAATGTGCTGCAGTAATTAAATGTCCAGGCTATTTACTTGTGCAGCAGCTAAACCAGAGCTGAATATTCAAACTCTCCATTGTATGCATAGAAGAAGAAAACAAACAGCACTGCTCCTTTCATCACATCAGGTGGTCCTTCTTGGAGAAAGCTTTGTGGCCAGGGGTTAGTAGGAGGTGATGTCTCCAAGAATTTCTTTTCTTCAGTATCTAGTTTACATAGAATAACTCAAAAGGCACTTAATGAGGAGCAATAACACCTTCTGCAAAGTGGTTTTGTTTCAAAGAAGCTTCTCCTCAAGGGGAAGCTTAGTGAGGAGCAGCACATACCAAAAAGGCTCTTGTTAAAGGGAGTTTATTCCCATCCAGTGGTCTTCTCTAACAACCCCAGATCCTAAGTTGCAGTAAAATTTCTACCCAAGAGTGTGACTACAGGTAATATGCCATGGATACAGCAGGTGTTGAGAGGAAGGATGGGGAGCAGTGTGGGACTGTCTTTATGGCCAAACTTGACAAAAAAAAAAGGTTTATCTCCATTTTTCTAATGCCCTGGAACTGCTGGCATTTACCAGCCTTTGTCCTGCAAAAAAAAAGGTTTATCTCCAGTTTTCTAATGCCCTGGGGCTGCTGGCATTTACCAGCCTTTGTCCTGTTGTTGCAGGCTGTCTTCAAGATCATTAGGAAACGTATTAGTATTGGAATTTAAAGAACTTATTGGAATTTATAACAAGCATTTTCCCAGCAGTGTTAATGTGGCCAGGGCAGACCTTGACTATTGTGTTGTTTGAAAATTTTGGAGTCTGAGCTGCTTCCAGGGCCAATTTCTTAGCTGGCACAAGGTAATACTGCTGAATCACTCTTCCATATAAACAATTAACCTCATTAAGAGGATGCTATTTGCATTTCCTGATGATTTAGAAGAAAACAGGAGGAAGTGGGAAAATTCAATCATTCAAGTAGAAGATTCTGTCCTGTCTTGGGTTCAAAGCTGCTTCATGCCTGAGAAAGCTTTGGGAGCCCTCATCCCGGGAATGAGTGCAAATAAGGACTCACACAGGAGAAAGGATGGACAGAAAATGGTAAAGTAAGAGTGCCTCTTACTTTTTTTTTTCCCTCCAAACCAAGCAAATGGCTCAAAGGAAAATAGACAGAAAACGGTAAAGTAAGAGTGTCTCTTACTTTTTTTTTTTCCATCCAAACCAAGCAAATGGCTCAAAGGAAACACGGATGGAAACTTTCACCCCTTGTCCCAGTCTCACCTGTGCTCACATTTCCCTTCTCCAGGGAAAGGCATAGGACTGAGCCTTCTGTGGGACCACGTGAAAGATTGAGTGTGGGAGGAAAGGAGAGGTGGGCACAGACAGGACGTGGAGCCCTAATGTCACTGTTATTTCAGGTGTTGCTATCATTCCTCCCATCTGTTCACTCCTTGCTTGTAATAAAGAAGAATAGCTCCAGCTCGTGAATGGAATGGAAATGATGGGTATTTAGCCACAGGAGCCTGCTGCACCATCTGACTGGAGGGGTGTCTAAGCTGCTTTTAGTTCTATGGCCCCAGCCAGGGGTGTAGGAAATACTGCTGGAGACATCACCTCTGTGTGTGTGAGCAGGAGGACTAAGGTGAGCAGCAAGGTGGAATCAGCATTAATCATTTACCCTGAACATGGTGAAGGCTGTAACAGACACCCTGTGTGTGTATACGGATCTGTAGGCATGAATGTTAAATGGGGAAGCTGCTGTTCAAAGGGCACCACAAAGTGGCCTTTTGGGGAGGCAGTTTATTCAGATCCACCTTTGTTTGCTTTGGGGGAGCACATTCCCACAGTGTTCTGTCACTGGCAGGGCCATCACCACGAGGCAGCACGGATTGGGGACTGCAGGGTGATTGCCACTCCCAAGCCTGACCTTGACATCTTTCCTCCCTGATTACTAATGCCTCAGCATCAAACAAGAGCAGAGAACCTGCAGAGAGGGTGATGGCTAATGCAGCAATAATGGCACTGTTTGAGCCTCACTCCATGGGAATTTCCTTTGCATGTAAGCTGACTTTTCTGCTGTCCTACAGCATTTATAAACCTATTGTGTCATCATGTATAGAAGATGTATAGAATATTTCTATATTTAGTGATACAAGTGTGATAATGAGGAAAGGTTTGGGACTGACTTGGCACTCAGATGTAGCTTAACATGTTGACATCACCCTCCTTTGACAGGATAAGTGAAAATTACAGACTGTCCTTCCTTCATAAGTGAGTTCATCCCAACCCAGAGCAACCCAGACCTTACTGCCTTTAGGTTGGGTTGGCAGTTCCAGTGGTGTTTCAGATCATGCCCCAAAACAGGCTTTCCAAAGAGCAAATTCTTCCTGTGTGCTGAGGTGCCAGAAGGATCTTGCAGTTCCACAGGAGTCTGTAGACAGCCCATGATAGAAAAACAAAGGATAAAGGAACATCATTCCTGAATGAAAGGCCACACAGCTTCTCTTTGAGGAGTCTGAGGACCCAGCAAAGTTGTTTCAGGAGGAAAGTTGGTCTCATCAGTATTCCTGCAGCAGACTTTGCTACATGCCTAGGAGTGATTGACAGTGGCTTGAGCTTTGCTTTTAAATCATGCAGCTTTGCCTCATATTAACACATGATTAGAAAGGATTTAGCAATTTAAAATATTAATAATGGATAACTCATTTCTGAGCAGCAAGTTTTAATAAGTGTTCCTTCTCGGATGGGCTCTGCGCTGAGGTTACTGACTTTGACATTGCTGCTTGCCCTTATCTTTAGACAAAGATGCACAACTGGTCCTTGTGTTCCTTCCTTCCTTCCCCCTGCTGTGTGGGATGTCCTGGACACTCCAGTTTCAGAGCCAGTGTTACCTTTGCAGTGGCAATAAACCTGAGAGGAGAAGAGCCACATGTGCCCATTCACCTTGAAGTCACATGGCTGGGAGAGCATCAGCAGCACCCTGGGGTGCTTATGGAGAGGGAACACTTGGCCTGCCCTTGTCTCCTACCCCTGGAAATCAGTACTGATGTCTAAAATAAAGTGGAGGCAGGAAAAGCATTGCCTTATACCATTTTGAGGGATGACAGACTGGAGACAGCATGGGCTGCTTTAAGATGTTGGTATTCTTGCTGCTCAAGAGCTCCAGTCTTCAGGAGGTTTCTGTGCTCATACAGAGTGGATTTGTCTGAAACTTTTTGAAGCCTGTGGTTGTTCTAAAATGAAGATACCTCTTGAATTTTCTTTTCTTGGCTTGCTTTGCCTTTGTGGCTTGGTTCATGCATCAACAATCATTTTGGTTACAGAGGTGTCAATGGGGCTTGTAACATAACCACAAAATCAGTTACATCTGGAGAATGCTGAGCAAGGTCACCAGGGACAGAGCTCCTTTTGGTTTTTAAAGACAGCCTGGATAAATGGCAACCTAACCCTCTTGCATTTGCAGGAGGTAAAAGCCAAAAAGAAAACCACAATAGCATCCATGTTTTCCAGTTAAAACATCTGTAATTAAATTCAGTTTTGATTTTTCAAAGAAAAGCAGGCTAAGGATCAGTCTGTAATTAGTAGGAAATTGGTCTGGATAGAAATCTACTTATCTCCTCATCAGAAATCAAATCCAAACAAAACCAGAATCTGATTTGAGGTTTTTAAGCTTTTTTTTTTTAACTCAGTACTTGAGTGCTACTGAATTTCTCACTGAAATCCAAAACTAGGAGTAAAAAAAGTCAGGGAGAAATCCCTGCACAGTCTTACTCAGAAGCAGGAAATTTGGGGACTTCCTCGAAAGGTTTCTTGGGAGACCAACATGCTTTTTGTTATCACTGATGCCTTTTTTGAGGTGCACAATTAGGCTGCAGAAAACACCACAAATGTTTAGGTTATTTTTCCATCCTGAGTCAGGCTGCCCAAACTGGTCATTCATTAAGCATGTTGTGCTCCTGCTAATCACCAGATTGGGTTTAGGCTTCAGCCAGAGTGAGTGTATCCTTGGAGTGGAGGCTTATCTCAGGAGCTTCCTGAGTCTGCAGAATTGAATGAAAGTCTCACCAGGAAAAGTGGTTTGTTTTGCTTTTAGTTTGTTTTGTAAGAAAGCTGAGAATTTCCCTTCCCAGCCAAGTCTGAATTGACCATAGAGCAGCTCACAAGTTTCAATGCTTCAGATCCTCAGACTCTTCAGGCTTCAGAAATGCTAAATTCCTTTTCAAAAAATAACTATAACTATGTATTTTCAGTCCTTCACTGTAATTATTAATTCTGTTCTAATTTGGACAGAGACTGTGAATATACTGCCCTGTTGTCAGTTGATTTCCTTCCCTTCCTCAGCAAGATTTTTGGTTTAACAGTGGTGAAACGTTTCATCTCTATCAGACTTTCAAGCTTGGTTCTCCACCTTTAACCCTGAAGTTAGGAGGGCACTTTCTGGTGTCATCTTCATGTAAGAAGTCATCTGTTGCATCCACACTTCATCAGTGATGGAGTTGGGATGTCATGAGGCAATGTGACTTGACAAGGGTCCAACAGGAGGTCAGTGGCAGAAACAGTCCTGGTTTCTTAACTCGGTATTTTGTCATGCAATTGGGGTAAAATCAAGTCAGTGGCAGAAACAGTCCTGGTCTCTTAACTTGGGATTTTGTCATGCAATTGGGGTAAAATCAATTTATATAGTAAAATTTGGATTATGTTTGAGAAATGCAACCACTTCAGGGGCAACCAGTGGGCTTGGGTCAGTGCTGCTGATGGACCAGAACCTACAGACCCATCCTGAAGTGGAGTTGAGCTGTGGTGGAGGAGCTCTGGCCATCTCTGCTCTCCTCCTTAGTGCTGGCACAGTCTTCCTAAAAAGGTCATTTCAGGCTGAAAAGCAGCAAATATCCCCCATTTCATACCAAAAAGGGATTTTGTTGGGGTGAGGGGAACAGGCTAAATTTGGCAAACACTTAACAAAGTTGCCTTAATTTAACAACAGCTTTTATTAGATTGCACTTGTCCAATGAGATTAATGAACGTTTTCCTTTGCAGCTCTGGGAGTCTTTCCTAGACATTGGGAATAACTAGGCTCCTTCAAATGTTCTGCTTCCTACAGGGTTTACTGGTGAAAGATTTAATACAATTCAGCACAAACATTTTAACCTTTCCATCTGAAATGCTGAATTCAACCGTTTCCTGAATGTGTATAATTTAAAGGCTCATGTTTTCCTGTGTCATGCTCTCTGGAGCATTTTATGTCGCCTTGCTCCTATTGACTCTTTTAAGAAAACACTGCATGAGTATACAGTCACTTTCAGATAACTCAGATGTTTACTTTATGAATGAAGGAGGAAATTGAATACTCAAATAAAGTTATGCATCTAAGTGCCAGGAGCTAACTGCCCTCTTAAATTTGCTTGTCTTCTTGAAAGAGTCTTTAAATACAATTTATGACGTAAAGAGCCTTTCCGTAGTGCTGAGTAGGATCTCCACTGTCTCAGTTATAAATGGATGTTCTCAGCAGCCACATGTGGCTCTTGCTGGAGTCTGGGCCAGGGACAAATATTGGGCTTTCAGGAGCTCATTGATCTGTGTGGGGTGCAAATATGCCTGGGCTGCTGTTTTGACAGAGTTATCTAGTACAGACAGAGCTACAAGTGGGGAATAAAGGCAAAGGAGGGTTTCCAGCATCATCTAAGCACTGTCAGACTAAACTTTCATATTAGCTTTAAATCTCACAACTGGGAGAAGCAGTGTGTGGCTGCCTGGGTGAGCAGTGCCATGTGCTGTCCTGTCTCTCCCACCCCTGGTTTGGAAGAACTTAATTCTGATTTGTGTTTAGGGATATAACTCAGGCCAGTCCCTATTTATCCTTGTCTCTGCAGTGTGTTCGCATCCAAGGTAATTGTTTTTTCCCTAAAATAGTTGGCAAGCATGATTAAATTTGCATTGAATTAAAAACCAAAGCAATTCCCCAGTGAATTAACCTTACAGACTCCCCAGCCTGTTTTTCCACCCCTTTCCTTCAAGTGAATTTCTCCCAGGACCTCATTCCACTGCACTAATGAATTTCTACAGTAATGGGAATACGATTGACATGTTAAATGTCCTTCTTTGAGCGAGAGTGATTATAGAAAGATAAATATGAACAGGTACATGTGGCCCATTTGGCTCTACCAGCCACGGGCAGGGTTTTGTGGGAGGTACAGTGGGTGCCAGGGTGCCAGAAGGACACGGCTGCAGCCCTCCCTGCAGGGCTTTAATACTCCTAAGCCAGCATTTGGCACGGGCATTCTCAGGTTCATATCCAAGTATAATGCTTTGACACATATATCCCTTTATTTATGATAAGAGGAAAGATTTCAGAGTCCTTTTGGGTCTGGTTGGCTGTGATTTGATCACAGGATAAAGGAACAAATGTTTGCTCTCATGGGTTGGATGTGGGAGGTTGTTGGCCTTCAGCTCTGTTCTCCTCAGCAAATGGACATGCTCAGAGGAGAGAGTGACCATGAGAAGCTGCATACTGATGTCCAACATCCCTGTTCAAAATGAGGAGCAAGGGCCAAACCCAAATGAGACTGTGGCCTCCAGGGTGGGAAGAAGGCCAGATCTGGGGGCCAAATTTCCCAGGGTCCTTCCTAATGTAAGTCTGGGAAGCTTTTGGGGCATGAAGGAGACCCAGAGAGATCTGGCTATTCCTGATGGTTGGTCCCTCTTACAGAGTACTTTACACAAGGGCAGTGACTGGGAAGGAAGAGTCCCAGACCTTCCTCCCCTCCCAAAGTCACCAATGCCCCTGACTGAGGGAGGTGCAGCAGGTGAATACAGACCTGTGTGCCAGGCAGAGGTCACTTGCAAGGTCCAATCTCTCCCCCAGCACAGGCTGCACCACCAGTGGGATCCCTATCACACACTAATATTGGATTATGATCGTAAGACTCCACAATGTCACACTGATAAGGGTGAGGTTTTTTCCCTGTATGAGCCTGTTTCATTTTAACACGTAGGTATGTCAAGTGAAGGGAATATTTTCCCTTCTGCATCAGACTCCAACTTTGCTGAGGTCAGTCACGGGAGCTTGTGTGCCAGTGTCAGGGCTGGCAAGGAGAGCAGCAATGGGATGCACAGTGCTTCAGAGGTTGTGGGGAAGGGAAGGGGCTGAGCAGGCAGCCCCTGATGGGAATGGAGGACTGTGGATCAAGATGTGGTGAAGGAAAGTCTTATGCTGATGAGCCAAACTGACAGAGTTACCTGGTTCAGCATTTGGAGTAAGCTAGAAGACACCTTCACTCTTACTTTCTCAGGTCCTTCTGAAACAAGCAAGCACTTGGCACAGCCTGTGAGGGTATCTCACATCTCTCTTTACACTCTCCATCAGTGGCCAACATGAGGTGCTTCAAAAGCAGAGATGGACCAAGAGGTGATGGTGGAAACAGCTTACTGCACTGACAGAATGAGAAAGCACTTTGGCAATCCTAGATAAAAATTGTAACCAGAAACTGATGTTGCTGAGACAGAAATACCTTGAGGACTGAAGAGTTTAGTGCTACTTCCACTTGGATATGGTCTGCTTGCACAGTGCACCCCAAGCAGGTAACATTTGAGGAAAGAGGGATGGGAGTCATTTGAAGGAGAAAAATAGAGTGGCAAAAAAAGCAAATATGCATTTGCAAACTTCATTGTCTGGGGCTGGTTCCCACACAGGCAGTGTGATCATCTCTTCAGTCCCTCCAAACACAAGGGTCCCTGGGGGAGAAGATAAAGTGGTGCTTGAGGAAGTGCACCAGCTTCCCTTGGGCTGAGCTCTAATTAATGAATTAAAATGCAGAAATGCATCCCAGCTTGTGTTCTCTGGTCACTTCCTACTGAACAACCCCTGCAAAACCCCTGCCAGGTCCATGAGCATCCAAGTCAATACTGTACACCAAAATGTCAAAGGGGACAATAGCAACTAAAAATAGGCAATGACAGGAATTTGCCTATAATATTTTTAACCTTGGAGGATGGCAAAGTTATATATAGCTAATGCAGAAAAATGGGGTTTGTAGCTTAAACGAGAAAAACAAAAACTGGCTGTTTAACTGCATAACTGGTTTAGTGTTTGCTTCATTTCAAACCTAATAACAGTTTTGGCACTCTACCTGTCTGCACTTGTCCCAGGGCTGTTGCACAGTGTGTGGCTTCCTGGGGAAGATGAGGGGGCAAGTATGGATCACATCACAAAGAGACAGAGTGGTGGTGTGGGATTTTATCTCCTTCTCCTGTTTGCTATTTAGATGAGTAGGGGAGAGGGGTGGAGGGCAGGGCTCAGATTCCAGAGGCAGTTTGGAAATGGGCTGGTGCAGCTGCTGCTGCCTAGTCTCTGGGCCACAGACCAACATGTAAGGTGGCTCCTGACATCATTTTCTGCTCTCCAGTTTGTACTGGAAACCTGCCATCCATGTTGCTCCTTGGAGGGACAAGGAGACAGGAGCAAGTCAAAGCTGCTGCTCCCTCTGCTGTCTCTGGCTGTGGGCAGGAGGCTGAGCCTGGGCAAGCTCCAGGACCAAGTCCCAGTGATACCTGTGCCCAACTCACTGTGAGCATCACCAGGATGGGAACCCACTCTGAGAGGAGCCTTTAGGTAAATACTCAAAAGGGCAATTTTGCCCTACATCAGAAGTAGATGAATAAAGAGGAAATAGCAGGTTGAGCAATAGTTTCTTTTTTTTTTTACATATCTCCATGACAAAGTATGACTTTTACCAAATAATATCTTGATGATGAAGCATTCAGGATCCAACATCAAATCAGAGAAAACTTTGCCATTGAATTTAATGGGAACATGTTCAAGTCTGTAATCTGCAACTAGAACTCTTGGCTTTTTTTCCTCCTGCAGATCCCTCTAATCCTTTAGCAACCATGTGTATTTTCCAAAGAGGTTTTCTGTATGTCCCGAGGGTATAAAATCACAGTGGGAAAGAAGTGCTGCCCATAACCTGTGAGCAACTGCAATCTGCCTCCCACTCTGCTGGTAACACCCTGTGGATATTTGCTTCGCAGAGATTAGAGGAACAAAGCAAGAAGAGAGCAGCGTTCCATTATGGTGGAGCATATAATATTGTGATTATTACTCATGCCCTCTGTCTAATTAATCATTTTGTGTGTTATTTGAAGGCAAACAGGGCCTTTGGTTCATTATCGCTTATACATACAGAGAACTGGAGTCACTTCAGTGCTGTCAGACTTGGTTAATCCCTGCCTGGGTTTTGTACATGTCTGGGTATCTGAATCATGTACATGGCAAATGATCTACTAATATGTTTGCTCCACCAGTTTGTTCATATGGAGCCAAATATATGAAAGCATTCAAACTCCGGAAAGTGCAGATATGGTCCTAATGGATTTGACAAAGGCACCTAACGTTAGAGGTTGTGAAAAAAGGGCTTGCTGATGAAATACTTTCTTTTGCTTTCTTTTCTTTTCAAGTATTTTGTTTGGATTTCTTTTATTATTTAGATTTTATATTGCTCAATCTTTTAAACGGAGAGGTAGGAAAAGCGATCAGGAAAACTCTGAATTCTATGAAAACAGAGTTAGGGGGCAAAAATATCAATTTAATCTGACACAAGAGGGACAGGGTGATTGCTGAAGATGGGTGTTTTGTGGTGCTCAATACAGGAGCCAGACTGTGAGCTGTAGCTCAGACACTTATCAGAGTTACTGGGATGCTGCAGTGATTGCATAAATCACAGCAGCCACCTGGTTATCCAGGTAGCTACAAGGTGCAGTTTTCCTGCCTGCCTGACCTATTGAAGCAGTTGCCTTCATCCTGCCTCACTGCATGGCAGCACTGTGAAAATCTGGCCATGAATTTTAAAATTTAAAGAAGCTCTTCATCCTTTTCTTCACTGTACAAGAACAGGCTCTGCACTTGGAAGACTTCACATTAAGACTGCAACATTTTGATTACAAGTGATATAAAATGCAGTTCACTTTATTTCCTAATTAATGGCAGTACATAAGGCAACAGTAAACTCAATTGCTTCCCACAGCTTTTTATATTCACTTGGAGGCATTTACAGAAATATGACTCGTGTACCCAGCAAGATCTTCCCTTGACCAGATGTAGAAGGAAAGCAGTTTTATTGGCTCCGTGATAATATCACTGAAGAGGAAACAAGCTATAAAAATAATAAAAGAAAACAATCCACACTGAATTTGAGAGTTGCTAAACTGAAAGATACAGAAACAAATACAGAGAAGATAATAAGACCTTTTACTGATAGTGCTGTCCTGTGTAAATAACGCAGACACACCGAGCAAGTCCCTCTGCAGTGAGACTCATTAGAAACAAGTACAACAGCCCAGAGCAATTACTTTGATTGTTCCCCAGCTGTTTTTCACACTAAACGTCCACAAACCCAGCAAGGTTGGAGTCATTCTGCTCCCTGCATGTCCTTGCAGATATACAGCCATACTGCAAATGGAGAACTGCCATGTGTTTCCCACTCAGGATCCTGAGCTCGCTGGTTTATACACCAGCTTTCAGGAGAAGTGCTAGTTCAGGAGAGCCTACTCAAATAGGCAGAGAACAAAGCACCCACTTCCATAAGGAATGAACTTGGGTAAGGAATATATTGACCCATGGTTGCCCAGCACATAGATCTCATCTTGGGTTTGCACCTGCAGAAGGGTGAGATGCTCCTGAATTGCAATGAAATCTATGTGGATGTTGTCTTCCTAAACATCATACCTGTTCACAAATTAGCCTAATTCACACCTTTTTTTTTGCTTGAAATTAGAGATCATGGATACACCAGCTCTGGTTTATTGTTTAGCATCAAGTCACAGCCTAGGTGGTAAAGAGTTAATAAACAACTGGCATCATTTTGAGAGGTTGCAGCAAAGACAGTTTTTAGTGGTGGGATCACCTTCAGCAGCATCTACAACTGGCATAATGCCCTTAGAGGAAAGGTGCCATCAGCTAATCAGAAACCCCAATGATCTCCTGCTCAAGTGATCTAACTGGAAAACAAGAGGTACACACTGTTATTATGTGCAGAACAGCAGAACAGGTTGTGTGCTTCATCTAAATAAGCATAAAATTCAGGTGTAGGCCATGCAAACAGCTTTACTAAAGGAAAATTTTTATTTTGAATGACCATCCTTCTTGAACAAAATTCCATCACCTTGTCTTGCAGAGGTACAGCACAAGGACCTACACTGCAAACCATGTGCTGCAAAAAGTCTAGAGGAGTGTTTGGCTGCAAGTCAGGAATGAAAGCTAAATTTCCTAAGGTAAATTTTCTTCTTTTTTTCCGGTTTGATTTTAAATATTTGTCCTGGGGAAAGTCCAATGAGAGGACAAAATAAATGAGCATGGGAGACCACAGCCTTTGGCAGCATGATAGAAGTGTAATGTAATAATAAATGTAAGTTGAAAGCCAATCAGAGTGAAAATACATACATTGAGGATACCTTTGCCTTTGTATTTGCACTGTACATTGTTAGTCTGAAGGTAAGGAGGTGAGTAAATCATACTCAACAAGCAGAAACACTAAAGCTGACACTAAGGCATAAAATTTCATGGTTGTATGGGAAAAGATGAGCAGTGAGAGCCAAGACATCAAATAAATTTGTGTATCACTGTTCCTAAGTGATAATAACCACATTTCTCTCCTCTTGGTGTCACAAGTTTGCTCTTCTCTATACAAGTTTTACAGAGGGATGGGACAAAGCTGGTACAAAGCCTTTCTCTAGCAGAAGGAGGGCAGCTGCTGAATGTCCAGTTTCTGAGGAAATCTCTTCCTTTGTCATGACTCTCCTGCTGTGACAATGGAAAGAAGGACATTGCCTTTGGCAAGGCTGGAAAATGGGAACCGGAAAGCATAAATATGGAGAAAATTGAAGGGAAAGCAAAGAGACATCTCACATTTCCTGAGATCCTCTTCCTTTGCAATGCCACAAACCTCACAAATGAATCAGAACATGTATTTGCTCAAAAGAGTTAATCTTTATTAACAGCCCCAGAATGCCCTTCAGCTGGTGCACAGCCTGGTTCAAAGGTTTCCAAGAAAAACAACATACCATAAACCAAAGGGCAACACTAATTGGAAGCAATGTAATTCTTCTGGAAACAGCAATACCTTTTTGTAGGTTAATAACCGGAAATTAAATTTCATGTATGTTAGCAAAACCCATCATAAAGCACCAGGTGAATAAGGGGCACAGGCAATAAGGGCAAGGGTTCAGAGCACACGCAGTCACCGTCTGACAGTAACCCTTATTCCTATACTCAGTATTCCCAAAGGATTAGTCTTCAGCCTTGAACTCCTGGTTGAAGGAAATGATTTGAAAAATAGGGCTTCTTGTTGCTGCTTTGGTGGTGGAATAAGGGTGGTGCAATAAGGAGGGACATCAATTCAGCTGTACCCAGAAGCAGAATGCTCTGCTCCCATCCAGGCATGCAGAGTTGGGGCAGTAGCAATGGGTTGCTGTGGCTTGTGCCTCCAATTTGAGTCCCCAGACCAGTGCTCAGGTCACTGGTGCTTCAAATGACCTTGGCATCTGCACTGGATACACAAATGAAAGACTAGCCTGAAAAATGAATAGTTTCAATGTTAAAATGTCACAAAATGGAGAGCAGGTACAGACACACGCTGGGATTGGGTTTGCTGCTGATGGCATTGCCTGAAATGGAAACTCAGCTAATATTTGGACTGCAGGGTGTGTGTCTCTTATAAGGAAATGGCTTAATCTGGAAAAGGAGGCAGAAACACAAGGTCAGATCCTCTCTCTTCTGCCCTCATTTCCTCTACTGGCTGAATTGGCTGCTCTGACACTGCAGAGGAGTCATGAGACTGATATCAGTCTCTGAGATCAGTCTCCAGGATGCCTCTCACCAGGGATTCCCGTGGTGTAAACCACCACTACAACCTCAAGTTTGCTGACATTTTGCAGGTAGCACAGGCCTGAGGAGATGGGTCCCACCCAGAAGTTGTCCTGACCCTGTGTGACACAATAAAGACATCTGGTTCCAGCCAGGCTGATCACAACATGTAGTTGGAGATATCATCATGGACCAATCTTCATTCCTGGGACCTCAGTTGTGAATAAACAGACATCTGGCCTCAGGAAGGTGTTGGGTCTGCAATGGCAGTCCCTCCACCTTGGAAGACCACACCTCTGGTTCTTGACACACTAGAGAAATATTTGCTGCTATTTGCTTTATTTCCAGCTGTTGGTAGTTAATCTGAAGGGTGGGAAAGCCTGAGAGCCAACATATTCCTGGGCAAGAGAAAATGCTCTCCACCCACAGCAGGGGCTGCAAGAAAGGATGGTGACAATCAAGTGTCCCTGAGGAGGGACAGCTCTTTGCAGCTTGAGCCATGAGCTCTGCTCACAGCCAGCTGTTGCTCAGGGTCTATTTTACTTCTGCCTGTCGCTGTGTTTGTGAGACTTTTTGTCTGAAGGCCTCTCTCCCACTGAACCCATCCATCACCAGCACTGACAGAGGTTCCTGCTGCTCGAAACAGCCAGGAAGACTCGGTGGAGCCAGAACCTCAGGGGTCAAGTCCAGGTTGTCATCTCTGAGCAAATGCTGCTCAGGATACACGTGGCCCGACGTCATGTTTGGAAGGCAGTGGAGGACCAAGAGGGAGGAGAAGGAAGGATAGGATGTAATCTTTCATCCTGAGAGCAAGCATGTGGGGTGGGAATATTTCATTTTGCTGTGCTGACGGTCTGGCCCCGAGCATGTGGAGGAAGGGAGTCCCCAGCCCAGGCAGAGAGCAGCTGCTGTCTCCACAGCCCTGGCACTGCTCTCCTGCTCACTATTTTTGGCTGCAGGAAAAATACAAAGGCAGGGAATGTTGAGGACATCAAGCTGAACTCATTGATGCCTCTTGTGTGGACAAAGAAAGAGGAGGACATCTAAAAGTACAAACATCTCATGGCCAGGGTTCAGAGCACAGATGTGAGCTGAGGAGGAAGGCTGTAGGCATGACACCGAAGTGATGGGCTCAGAAATGAGCTCAGGGTACACCAAAGCAGCTGCTTCCCAGCTCACCTTAGAGAGCAGTTGATGGATGCTCTGGGCTTCCTTACTCTCCAGGGTACCACCACCTTCCTCTTTGGTCTCACCAGTAGCTCCAGCACCAGCAGCACCAGTACTGTAACTAAATAATACCTGCAGTTGGTTTTACCCAGACCTATTGCCCGAAGATCCCTGCACCACATCTCTCAGTACCCCCAGTGCCAATGCTCAACTGGTCCAGGCTGGCAGCCCTTACACATCTGCCAGTCATGCCCACAAAATATCCTGTCTGTCATGGGGTGAGAGCACTGCCCTGGGGCTGAGCTCTTATGGGCTACCCCAGCTAATGGGGACAGTGACGTGCCACAGGCCACCTCGGCATCTCATTTTATAACAGACAAACCCCATAAAGTGACTCTTGCTCCACACAATGGGACGATGGCCCCAGAGATGGGCACTCACTGAGCTTCCCTCAAGCAGTCGCCGCAAATCTCCTGCTGAGCAGTGACAGTGGATACACTGGTCATGTCCCACTCCCAAATTGTACTTTATTTGGGCCCATCTCCCTGGAAGAATGCTTTATTCCTCACAGGGGTGCCTCCTACCCCTGGAGCACCCCCAGCCAGCACACAGAGGATTGAGCACCCAGTCATAGTCACATTGTTTCAACACATTTGCTTAATTAGTTTATCAAGAAATGTGTTTGGCCTCATCTGAGGCAAATGCTGTCTGTCATTCCCAGGCATCCTGTGGGGCCCCGGGGAGCTGACAGACCCTGGCTCCTTCCTATCTCTTCTTAACTCCATTTGCTGGGCCTATTTCCCATTATTTTTTTTTCCATGTAGCACTCCTTCACCATTTTGAGATTAAAGTAATAGATAACTAAATTATGCCTATAAGAAGACCATGGCAGGTAGAGGAACAAAGTGGGTAAGGGCTGGGAAGATTATTTAGAAAAATGTTAAATCAGTGAAAGTGTAGAAACTTGAAATAATTTTTTACCATTCCAGCTAAATTCTCTGCCAACTGGAGTCACTTCATAGAATTGGTGAGGAATAAAAAATCACTAATTATGCATGAAATACTAATTCCATGCTTCCTTATGTGGACCAGAGGATGCTCCATCAAGGTTGTATGGCCTAAATGACAGCCAATGGCCATATGGACCAAATGGCCCATATCCACCCTCAGCTGTTGTATGTCCCTTAGCCACTGCCCAAAACTTTCATTTCCAGTCATGCCCATCTAACAAAGCCTGTTTTAATGAGAATGGGCTGATCTGGACAGCACTTCTTTCACAGTGAGCAGGAGGTTCCCCTGCCCTGGCTGGGGAAAGGGAGGTTTTTTGGGTGCTTGGGTGTTGGTGGAGAGAGGAGAGGAAAGCACTGCTGGGCTCAGGTGGGCTCAGGTAACAAACAACCACCCTCAATGGTGTAGCATTTACCCCATGTAATCACTTGCTGTTCTCCTGGTGTGCAGCATTTGGGGTTTGAAGTCCCTGCTCATTTTGAAACTTGTGCATCATGGTCGTGCACCTAAGTTGGACAGAGGTATTGTAACTCATCCATCTGGACAATGATGTCTTTCTCTTCCCTCAAGATTGATGTAATTCCACTTGTCCTGGTTGGGATTAGGAGCAGCATGCTTGCAGGCTCCCATTATCATAGTGGAGGCAACGTGGGATGGAGCGAGGGCAGGCGGTGTTGAGTGATCTTTGCCAGGTGCCCAACTGGTGTTGCCAAAGCACGTAGGGCTTTCCTCCAAATGCTTCCACTGCAGCAGAAACATGAATTCTGCTGCCAAGGGTACAGGAATGTCACTCAACTCGGGGACAGCATGCCATTGCAGTGTGACAGCCACTTCACCAGTCAGTCCAGCAACGCTCTGTGAAAACAAAAGGTTGTGTCTCCATGCCAGAAGGACTATCTTCACTTGCAGTGGAATACATCAGATGTCTGGCAGTTTCAGGGAGCCTTTCTCAATAAAAACGTGAGGGAATGGGAGTGATGAGTTACATAGCAGTGTCCTCTGTAGTTCAAGGCATGCTGGCTAAATATATGCCACATTCCTATAGCTCTTGTTAGGATAAATGTTGTACAAGATACATCCAAAGTCTGCTTTCCTTCTCCATCAAAAGCCCCTCTAGATCCAAAGCTATCTGAGCCACTTAGATCCTGTATTTTTTTGTTTTTTTGGGTTTTTTTTAGCAAATGAATAAAGATGGGAACTTGCTTCTCAGGCATCACTTTAAATATAACAGCATTTCTTTGACCTATTTCTTTGTCCTTCTCTCCCTATCAAAATATCCCTTAAACACCATGACTTAGGACATGGGAATCTTGTCTCCTTTTTAGCAGTACAAAACTTGTGTGTTCTTTGTGCAAAATTGCAGAACAAGCATATGGGGGTGGAAATGGAGAGGCACTGAAGAAACACTAGTTCTCAGTCACAGGTCTTTAGAAAAAATAAGTTATCAGTTGAAGCCAGTTGGTGCTTTCACTGTCCAAAAAGAGATGGAAAGTGACATGAAAGTATCACTAAAATTTCCTACAGATCTAAGACCAACAGGTAGCTTTCTGAGTAGTTGCATAGCTCTGAGTAGAGCTCCTCTATGCAGAGGGACTTAGTTCTCACCAGAAAAAGTTCAGTGCCTATTGTCCAATCTAACTGTCCCACTGCAGACTTTTCATTGAGTTCGGTGAAATTTATACTCTCCTAAGTACTATTTAAGCACTTGCTTAAATTCAGGACACAGACTAACTCCATCAAGGGCTCTGCTATGAGCGAAGTTTGAAGAGTAAATGCTGGTGCCCTTCAGAAGGTGACCAGAGCTCTCTGCATGTGCACTCCTGAGTCCTGAAAACCTCTGCACACCATCACAGTGTTGTTGATTTCTTACTGGCTGGTCATGGTCCCCCATCCTAGAGGGATGACCTTTAGTTATTTAACCTCACTTCTCCTCTGGAGTGGTCAGTAACAGCACTTGTTTCCACGGGCACAGATGCATCCTAAACTGCATATGGAGGAGTCCCTTCCTTTGCTGAAGGTCCTCCTGCATCTCAGTAACAATAGTGTGGTGTCCACAAGGCCACTCCAGCCTGCCAAACATCCCAGAAATATAGCGTGAGACACTTGCCAGCACTAACACTCAATATAAATACTCATTGCTGAAGAATAAATAACCTCTACCCTTAAAAGGGGTCCTAAGCTTCGTTAGGTGACTCATGAGTTAAGAACACAGGGCTCTGCCCCCAGGACTGTGAATATGCACTTCAATAAGCATGTAACTGAGTGACAGTATGGATAGAACATATATATCGCTCAGAAGCATAAAATTCTCAATTATCCCTTCCTATATTCCTTCTAAATGGCTCAGGGAGACCACCTGGATGGCAATACTTGCTGGAGTGCTAGGAAGCACATAAACATACATCAAGCTCATTCCCAGCTCTGCTAAATAAGTACATGAAGGGCAGCTAATTAAAACACTTCAAAGACTCGAATAATCCAGACTGGGATTGAGAAAGGAGCATCAGTCTGCCACCACTGCACTGCTGGAAGGGCTGTTTGTTGCCTACTATATTCCAGATTTCCCAAGGCTGTCATATTGTCAAACACTGCCATGATCTGTGAGTCTTTATTCCCAGATAAAGATGTGAACTCCCGGCTCTTGTCACAGATAGCGGCACAAAGCATTACAACAACAACACAAAGACTTAAAACTCGGCTTCAAACACATGACCATTTGTTACTGTCCTCAGCCTGAGCCAGTCTGCTGCAGGTTGTTCACAACTGGGACAACTGAGCTGTGAGAGCTCATCTTGACATCCTCTCGTTCCTTATGGATTTTTATCCTTCTGTGTTGCTGGGCCAGTGCCTCTGTACCTACTATCAGCTGCTGCAGGGCTGCTAAAGGCTGGTTATGAAGTGAGGATGTGTAGCCTTGAGATCCTTCATGCCAAAATGCCAAAATTTCTCATCCATGGCCCCACCTTTGTGTCAGCAGGTACCTCATCAGTGCTGTTTGACTCTCTAAATGCTGGCGCAGCAGGAGTGGGTGCACATCTAGCCCAAAGGTTTCTCTCTTGTTGCACTAAAGGTCAAGAGCTGAGATCTCATTTTCCTGCTGCAAGTGTCAGACCCATCTCCATGGGCATCCTTCCTGTCAGCAGGTACCTCATCAGTGCTGTTTGACTCTCTAAGTCCTGGTGCAGCAGGAGTGGGTGCACACCTAGCCCAAAGGTTTCTCTCTTGTTGCACTAAAGGTCAAGAGCTGAGATCTCATTTTCCTGCTGCAAGTGTCAGACCCATCTCCACTGGGAACCTGTAAGCCTGCTTTATGTGCTACATTGTAGGAAAGTTCTGAAAAAATGTTGCTTTATAAGAAAACCTGTTCTGAAATAAGTTGCTCAATGAAGACACATCTGAAATCTTCTACTTAGAACGGCAATGAGTTCGGAGTTAAATTATCTTATCTTTAGAGCAGTACACAGCAAGAGCTACAGCTTTTGAAAGTGGTGTCATTCCTTCAAGAGGAGTTGCTCCAACTCTGGGCTGATGTAGCTGCTTTGGGGGGGAACTATTTGAAATACTGATGATGTATTTCATTGCCTGCTTAGAGCTAGAAAAGCATCTTCTCCATCTGTCCCTGGTAGAAACCACTTCCAAAGTAATTCTCTGCTCTTTCGTGTTGCAAGTGACCTTTTCCAGTGCAAGTGGTACCACTGGTACCACGGTGGTCTCCAACATCCTCCCTCTGCTCAGCCCAGCCCCTGTGACCAGGCAGGGACTGGCAAGGCTGGAATTGGGATCCCCAGAACGGGGCCGCGGCAGAGCTCCCATTGTTCCCGGCCTGCCAGACAAAGGGTTAAGTAAATGTTTGGAGAAGATAAGGTGCCCTGTTGACAAGCAGCAGGCTCCAGCAGTCTCAGCAGGATCTCTCCCAGCGGTGATAAATGGGGAGGTTTTCAAAGTGGGATCAGCAGACGCCGTGGAGAGGGCGGTTGCTGATGCTGTGATTGGCAGTGGGGAAGGAATCTGAAGGTGTTTAATGATCCCACACTCTGCCGCAGCTTTTTTAAAGACTCTGTGTCTAGCCAGAGGAAAATCCTCTATCAGCCACAGAGGCTCACGCTCCCGGGTCTATTTTGTTGTTGTTGCTTTATTTTTCCACTAAAACATGGGAACATCCACTGAAAGGGATCCTGATAAGGACCCTCTGGGATTCCTCATCCTCTCATATCGCTTTTGTCTCTTTCAATTTTCTCTTTGAAGTGTCCTGTGTATAGTATGTGGACTGTTTAGTTTGGCTAACTTTGGTCAGGAGCTGTGTTTGGGGGAAATAATGAGTATTAAACTAATAAGGTGAGGGGTTTTTTCTTCTCTGCATAGCTGTGTTATGCCAATTACTGACTTGCCATTTATTTGCTCTAGTAAATATATAATCTAATGGCATCAAGGGTAAAACCCTTGGAAGGATTTGATCTCCTGATGTGACATTATTGGGTATTCAGACCATTAAAGGGTTTACCTTCTTTTAAACAGATCCCAAAAGCTGTTTGAAGGACTGAACAACAAATACTTATTTTGCCAGAAAGGTGAAATATTTTCTGTCCTTGTCTCTGGCTGAAAGCTGCCCTGGTGTGCTGGTTTGGGCTGAAGTAGCACTAGGAAAAGCTGCAGTGGTGGTATGGGAAATAGAATAGAGCAGTCGAGTCTGGGAGGGTGAAGGTTTGCCATGTGCATTCATGAGCTGCCTCTCAAGTCAAGATTTTGGTCAGTTATATTCCCTGTGGGGTGAGAAATAGGTATAAAATGCTGCCTGGCCCAATCTACACCTGATTTATGCCAAAAGAGGCAAGACAGCTAAGAAAAATAACAGGGATACAAGCACAAAGAATGAGCTCATGCTTTGGGCCAATCTCATCCTAGAAAGACTAGGATGGATGGACAAGCCTTTTTTTGGGGGGGAGAGAGCAGCCTGGCTAGTGCTGGTGCTGGTGCTGCTGAGCTGGGCAGGCTGGAGGGAGTTTGGGATGAGAGGCTGCTCCGCCGGGCAAAGATGAAAGGAGCAGGGTATAACCCAGCAAAGGGCCAAATGAGTCGGGACATGAAAAGCAGCGGAAAGTATCTGAAGAATGTAAACATCAAGGTGGAAGAGGAATTATTTAGCATGTTACAGGCTTGGAACTAGGTGCGAGGGGATGAAACAACAAGGAAAACTCACCCTTGCTAACAGGGAAGCCTTGCTAGCGAGTGAAGGTGGAAAGGGAAGAAATGGTTTCAGCAGAGCAACTCAAGAAATCTTCTTGTCTGGAGGTTGCTGGGGGGGGGGAGGCAATTGGAGCCACTTGTTTGCAGCATGCATTCCCTCTCCTCGCCGTGCTGCCGAGCCCAGGCTGGGAGCCAAGGGGAGAACAAATAGGGTTTAGCGATCGTAAGAGGGGAATGCAAAATGCCCGAAGGAATTTTGATTGAAATTTTATAACTTCAAGGAAAAATCTTTTTCAGATAAATCAGGAGGTGGTTTAATAAACAGTTGGAGAGATTAGTATTGAAACAAATCCCATTTAAGCCTCAGCAGAGGAGCGGGTGAGGGAAGACCACTGCAGCGAAAGGACGTCAGGGGTATTACAGGCACTAAACAGAAGGCTTTCCAAAAATATAAACAATCTGGGGAGGGGGCAGATTGGGAAACCTGTAAAAATAAGCAGAACCACATTAAAAGGCTAAGCAGTGGAGCACAATCAAATACTGAACATGGGATTGCGAGGGAGCTTTCAGCTCGTGGTGTTGGCCAGACCTGTCATACCCAGACAGGAGCCAAAACCAGGTCCCCAGGGGTGTGTGGGGCTTGAAGGACACAGTCTGTGCTATGGTGGGACCCTGGTGAGACGTGGCAGCCTGCAGCCTCAGTGACCAGCATCCTCCTCCAAAGATCACACACGAGATAACAGAGGGAAATATCCCTTTAATGAGTATCCTAAATGCATTAGACACTAAGCAGATGCCTTCCACCCAAGATTTCCTAATATCTGAAGTAATAAAAGGGACTTATAGCTAAAAAAACTTCATAGCAAAGCCCTGAAGATCTGCAGGACACGGTGATCCAAGCATAGGCAAAGGATCTGGCAGTGTGTGCAGGTGACTTACATGGAGTAAAGCTGGGCCAGCAAAGCCTCTCTGTAAGCAACAAGCTACAAACCTAGGAACAGGTCTGCAGTGATCTTACCCACTGGGACAAGACTCAAACCCATTCCCACTACAGAAATCCATATGTTGGTCAATAATACTGCTAAGAAAAGGAGATGAGGTGGAGGCAGAGATCTTTCTCTTGGGAAATAATTTGAAGCCAGAGTCTAATATAAGTATGTAAAACATTTTCAGTCTCACATCCCACTTTCTCCAGAGTACCTATGGAAGAGCAAGCACACTGCTCCTTGCTCAGACTCTGGGTCTCTTGCCTGCCTGCAGTGAAGCCACAGTGATGCCCAGGTGGACACAGCAGGAGCTTCAGTTCAGAGCCATCCAAAGGTACATTTGACTCCCTGGATACCTGACACTATCATCTCTGTACCACATCTCGTGCATCAGTGTGGGCAGTCCCTGCAATGAGAGTTGCCATGCAAGAGCAGGATCCACACAGCCATGGCAGGGGAGGATGCTGCACACTGATGCTGCCAACACAGGCAGGTTTCTATGGGTGATGTCTGGCAGAGGAGCAGGGTGTACACCTGGAGCTGGTGGCAGCTTCAAGTATCATTGTTACATCTGCTAGGACCCACTCAGATGAAGCAGCATTGGTCCATCCAGCTCATCTTTCATCTATCAACTTTGCAACTCTGCCACCTGGACTCAAGCAAGTGTCTGAAACACTCCACCCACCATAGAAAGGAAAGGGAGATGTCCTGTCTTTAGCAGTGTGATCCCTGCTGAGGGGAAACTGAGGCACGGGCAGGAGGGGACTGCAGAGAGTGGTCGAGCTGAAACCAAGAGGAGGTTGTGCCTCCATCCTGGTCCTCTGGCCAACACTCCCCTTCAGCTGTGCAGTGACAGACCCTCTAGGTACTCATGGAGGGCCTATTTTTAATCACCTTTCCACTGGCTTTTTGCAACGCCCCGTTCACACTTGCTCTGTGAAAAAGGATGTCAGAGCAGATTAACAGCTGGTTCCTGCCTGCTCCGACAGCTCTGACAATGCGTCCCTTCTTCTCAAGGTGACAGGAACATGCAGCTGCCTAATGGGTACAGAAGTGTCTATTCTTTCCCAGTGACATTTATTGTGAAATATCTGAGTGGGACTGAGAGACATGCAAGGCTTTCCCTCCCTTATCAGGCGACCCTGGTCAGTGTCCTGCTGTCAAGGACTAAAGTAATTTATGTCAGAGCTGCAAGTGTTTACTTATCTGCCCCAGCGCCCAGCTTGGCCGAAAGCAGCCAGACTGGCTCCAGTGGGGCTCACCAGCCTTTTCCTGAGGGTGGGAAAAGCTGGGTGCCGGTCCTGTCCCAGCCAGCCAGGACAGGAGGAGCAAAACAGAGCAACAAAAACCTTCCCATGGCTCTGGTGAGGGGGACGGTGGCAGCACAGATGCAAGAGGCAGGATGGTGTTGGCAAGAAGTGACATCCCAGAACAGAAGGAACTAAAGCAAAGCCTGAGCAGCAGCATGGGGTACCTGCACACACAGCACAGGCTGAGGTGTGAATTAAGAGAGGGTTTTGCCAGGTGGAGTGGAGCAGGGTCCAGCTGGTGGAGCCTGCAGCAGGTCCCTGTGTGGTTTCCCTGGACATCACACCTGGGAGCCCAAAGAAAGTGCTGGGAAAGGGTGGGAGATCTCCTGGACTCTCATCTTCTGGACCTCTGGGGTTTTATTGAGTGGAGGGTTTGTAAGGGCAGAGGGGCTTCAGGGAGGCAGAGCTGTTCAGGGCACAAGGACAACCCAATATGAGGGATTACTATCTCTGCAGCAGCTTGGCAAGAGCATCCCAAACCCCCATGAGCCTCACGGGTGGTTTTAAAGGACTTCTCCAGTGCTTCTGTCTTGTGTCATGACAAAACCCGGAGATTTTAGTGCATTTGGTCCTGAGACTGCACAACTTTCCCTTAGATATGGTTCCAAAACTCTCTAGCTTTGTATAGCAGCAAATTATCCCAGCAGTCCTTCCCCCACACTGGCCACCATCCGTCATCCCAAACAGGGGAACAACTTTCATCTCGTCTGGAGTTGCACATCCTTCGTGGCACAGGAGAGATGAGCACAGGCCTGATAGCTCTGCTCCCGCGGGTGACTCCTTCCTGATGTATGTGCCCAGAGATAAATATTAGGCTGTGGTAGTTTCCTCTCTGAAACCTACAAGCTCTTGTTGTCAGGCTGGGAAACCTTTAGCCAGTTGGGATGTCGTGGACAATAGATTAAAGGAGACAGACTATCTCTTGCTAAATGAGCTGTTATTCTAAATCAACTTTAGCTTCTTTTTTTTTTTCCCCAAACCAGGGCACTCCTCAGAAAAAAAAGTATTCCACTGACACAGTATTTCCTCTTGACAAATGTTTTTCTGAGCTGTCTCCTCTTCCCACCCAGCAGGGCATGATCAAAGGGTTGGTCCTGCACTGAGGAGGAGCTGTGAGTGCACAGGGTAACTTTGGTGCTGAGGAAGAGCTGTGAGTGCACAGGGTAACTTTGGGGCTCCGATCCTGTGCTCCCATTCCTGCCCAGTGGCACTGTCATGAATGCTGAGGGACCTGGTGTGTGTTCTCTGATCTTGCAGTAATGCAAAATCCTCTGGAGATGCTCTTTGGGGAGTGAGTTGTGTGGCCATCACAGTGCCATTGGTCCCTTACCCCTCTCCCACAGGTAGTGGCTTGGAGGAGCTGGTGGAGGAAGGAGGTTGCACCTTTTGGGCCACCACCACATCCCTGTGAGTCAGACCAGCCTCATTGCATGGCCCTCAGTGATCTGTATCCTAGGGCAGCTCCTCTGCCACAGGCAGACTGGTTTTGTGCCAGCATGGGGACCGGGCAGGGCTGTGGGACATGCTCACCCCAGGAGTGATGCCAGAGGGATAACAGAATGAGTGAGGCTCTGCAAGGTGCCTTTCACCTGGGAGAAAAAAAGTGCATCTGCAGCAGACAGAGCAGGAGCCTGACATCTACTTAGCTTGTTGGGGATTTTTTTCCAAACACTGGGAGATTCCTCAAGTGCAGGCTGATGCCATGAAGTGTAACCCCTCCTATTTCTTGCTTGAAACCCAAAGCACAGCAGACAATAACACACAGCCCCAGCGCTCGTCCCTCTGCCTTCTGACAGAGACTCATATGCAAAAGTACAAAAGCCTCACTTTTTTTAAAAAAATCAGATATTTATTATGCCTTTGATGTTCCATAAGAACATTTGTGGCTTCTGCTTAGTCTCCAACATCCGATTGACAATTGTTTATTAGTTTTAAAATAGCTGAAATTCATGTCAAACATTCCGCATGTTAGAAAAATGTTTATGAAGTGTTATCATAGTTTATTTAACTGTGAATGTTTAGGAAACCAGCATAAAATATAATGGACCACACAAGGCTCCAAGCAGCCCAACGATGGTAGGCACATTATATAGACCATGGGGAAGAGCAAGGCCTCTATAGCCTCATGGAGAATCCTCTTGCTCCTTGGGTAATGCTGCTGTAGCATCAGGAGACCAAGAGAACAGGGTTTGGGTTTATTTTAAGGATGTTTCTCCTAAGGAGCTTACTAGAGCAACGCTCACAACTGCAGTTATTGCACAACTGGGTTGAGCACAGGTTTTAAATCCCAGGAGGGAGAGATCTCTTCTTGTGAGCCACAGAGCTTTGCTGATGGGCACTGAGAGAGGTTTCAGATACAGAGCATTAATATTCATGCATCATGAATAGTCACACTACACAAGCATAATATACTCTGCATGAATATTTATGGCGTCCAAGATACTGCAAATTTGGCTTTCTATTTGGGATAAAGATATCTTTCTAACAGGTTTGGATTATATTTTAGTCCTTCTTTCTCCAGATTTGTCATTTCCAGGCTTGGGGTGCTCTGGTAGCTGACTGTGCTGCCAAACTCACTTTACATGGTCCTTCAGCTGGAGAAGGGCAGGCAGCATCCTCCAAACATGAGGCACCAAAAGTAGACTGGGCAAACAAAGCCCACCATTTTTAGACCCTTGTGCTCTGCTTTGCATCAAAATCTCTTCACCTTTAAGGAATCAGAAGTGCAGAAAAATATCATAGAAATCTAGAACAATTTGAGTTGGAAGGGGTTACAAAGCACATCCAGTTGCACCCACTGACCATGAGCAGGGATATTTTCCACTAGACCAGGTTGCTCCAAGCCCAATCCAGCCTGGCCTTGAACACTTCCAGGGATGGATCAACCACAGCTTCTCTGGGAACCCTGTGCCTGTGTCTCACCACTCTCATATTGAATAATTTTTTCCATTTTCTCTTTCAGTTTAGATATCTAAGGACAAGTATTAAATCTGCAAATGCTCACAAACCAGCTTAGGAGTATCCCAGTACCCTGATTCCATTCAGCATCCCTGGATGTCTGTGAAATATATAATACAACCATCCCTACAAGCACTGACCAACAACAGCTGTTTGCCATCGATGGTTGCACACAGGAGATCAAATTTTAGAAGTTGCCCATTTTTGTGAGCTTTCCCTTAAAACCTGCAGATTTAGCAGCAGGACAGGGGAAGGAAATGCCAGGTTATTCTTCCCAGCAGCTGACAGAGAAGTGGAACAATAGAAAGGGATATTTTAGTCATTGGGTTAAAAATGCTTTTTTCCCCAGACTAAAAGGAACTCGTGGGTCTCTCTATTGTTCCTGAGCCCATATGAACCCAGGAAGCAAAGATGCTCTGATCCTGTGAGCTCTCCCTGGGACATTTCTCCAAGCCCAGAATCAAAAAAAAAAAGAATGTTCCACACCCAGATTAATTAATTTTATCTCTAACATTTGAATTAGCTTCATTTCTTTCACTGATTTTATTTTTGACCACTGGCACACAAGCAGATCTGGTTTAAGTAGCTTTGCTTGCTTGTTGTTTTGCAATCCAAAATTACTTTGTGCCTGTATCTCTGACCTCTGGGGCCTGATCCTGTTCCCATTTAATAAAAAATCCCACTGATTCCATGGATGCAGAATGGGTAAAGGGAAAGGTTGAAACACCAGGCTCAACACAGCAGGGTCACTGCCCTTGGTCTCTGCCAGCACCACCAAAGGTACCAGTGTTTTACTTCTGGGCTCTTGCTGTTCCCATCACCTTCATCTGCACAATTTTTCCTCTCAATCATAAAATTTCACCTTTAATATTTTAAAATCTTATTTCTCATAAAACTCCCAAGTATGAAAAATTTTTTTAAAGAAATATACCATTACTGTATCTTTATGATGTGCAGCTGATGCTCACAGCATGGGCTATGACTTTTTTATGTTCCCTCCTTGTCCTTGAGACATTTTATTTTGACACCATATCCTTACATTCTAAATTAAACCATATTTTTATTATCTGTTATATGCCAGTAGACAGCAGTGCCTTAAAGCTGTTGTACAGCTCCCTCAAGTCCATCTCAAGGCACCTTCCTCTCTTCCTCCCCACTTCCCCCATCCCTCCACCTCTCCAAAATAGCATGGATTGAGTTATCCCCACTGACAGCAATTTACAGTCCCCATTAACGGTCATATAAATTCCAGTGGATCAAGGAAGCTTGGAGTATATGATATTCAGGCACAGCTAATAGCTCTGGGCTAATTGCCATCTCGTGTTTCTGCTCTTGAGCCCCACTGTTTATATCTTTGCTACAAGCAAGCAGTAAAACAAGTTTCCAGGTTCTCCAAGTCACCCAAGGAGGACTGGGAGCTGCTGGCTCCAGTAGCAGGCAGAGGGCTGGAGGTGGCAGTCATTTCCCATATTTAATGTGAGCTGCTCCTCCTGATCTCATAGGAAATGAGGTCGGTCTGATAGACCTTCTGCAATAGTTGTATAGGAAAAAGTAACATCAGCTCGGTGTTGCTATGGTTTTTGTCCTGGCTTGGGGGAACAGCAAATGGCTGGAGGCTTTGGTTCACACTGGGGAAGTCTATTAAGTAATCTACAAATAATCTACAATTCTCTTTTTGGAAATCAGTAGCTTGAAAGGTTTATTAAGAGGGATATGTATTGTAGAATCCTTGTTGACTTGGAAAGCTGGATGAATAGAGATACTTACTGCAAAAACTTTGCTGATAAATAAAGGAGCCTTAATGGTCAAAGGAGTTTGGAAATTGGGACATTACTCACACCACAGTGGACTGGTGTGGTGGTAGCAGCACAGAAAGTTCTTCCCTTCACAGGTTTGCAATGACACAGGTTTGTGCCTCTGCATTGGGGCATGTGGTTTCACATGCCCAAGGAAAAGGAGTTGGGGTGTAGTTACAGGTTTCCAGCACTAATCCATCATCTGGTGTGTTGGAGGTGACAGGGACAGCTCTTCTTCTTGGAAAAACAAGAATCAGTTGAGAGGGTTTGTGTATGAAAGACAGGTAATCAACCAACCTGAAAAGTACAGGCAGAGCTCTGAGCTGGGCAGAATGGGCAGGACACCGTGGCCCAAAATCCAGAGCTATTACCTGGCATGGGGAGTGGATAAAAAAAACCATTACCATGGTCAGGGAGGTGTCACCCCACCCCCCAGTATGGCCATTCATGCCTGGTGGGTGCCCACTCCAGCCACCCCACAAGGGGTGAAAAGTCTTTGGGTTCCCATGCATGACATGAAGTCCAGAGCCAAGGGACTGTGGTGGAGACAGCACAGTCTGTCCTGCTGCATCCCTCTGCATCCCTCTGCATCCCTCTGCATCCCTCTGCATCCCTCTGTATCCCCCTGCATCCTTCTGTAACCCTCTGTATCCCTCTGCATCCCTCTGCCTTTCCCCCATCAATCACTGCACTTTAATGATTCTTCCACCTATCTATTATTTGCTCCCTTCTAAGGGAAACCTTTCCTTTTTTTTGTTTAGGAAATGAAAACGAACCCTCTCCAATGTGCACATTTTTAATAAATTATTTGTGAGCTCATGCCTTTCATGTTGGTGGGGTCTGTCAGTGGTGTTTGCTCGCGATTGATTCATCCCACCCCGTGCTGGGGGGGGATTTGATTATGGCACAATTAAGCCTGACAGGGTTATCAGATGACCTCTGGAAAAATTGTAAAGCACTTTCCATCTTTGGCAAGATAGATAGATAAATCTTGAGAGGCTGTTTTGGCACAAGAGCTGAAAAATTCAGCTGGGGTGGGACTGCTGGAGAGGTGTGAGGTGTAAGGGAAAGGGCAGGAGTCCCATTTGCATCTGGAGTGGGTCATGTTTGTGTTGTCAGAGGAAGGTGACAACACCCAATTTCACAGCCATCCAGGCTGATTCATGGGTACTGTGCACCTAGCAAGGATGGAAGCAAAGTGTGATAAGTTTAAAAAAGTGCAATGCAAAGGTTGTTGGTGCTGCATGGCCCTAAAAGGCTGAGGGATATCACTGGCCATGGGCCTGTCCATCACTCCCCCACCAACCCACAGTCCTGGCAAGCACCACTGGCTCTCTGCAGGGAGATACTGAGACTCACTCCAGAAGCACCTCATTTATACAAACCCCCTCAGATGTGGAGCAAAGGACAGACCTTAGGGTGTTGACTGGCCACCTCAGCCAGACATCCCCCCACACCCAAACTCTGGGCACCTCACTCTCTTTTTGAGGAGAGTATGTATGTGCTGCCTCCCAGACCTGCTGTACCCAAAGAGGAACTCCCTGTCCACACAAACCCTGGTGTGGTCAGCATTGCTGACCCCCAACCCTGTGATCACAGGCTGCAGGGACCCCAAGGGGGTGGTACCCTGGTGCCCAGCCTGGCTGGCACCTCAGCCTCTTCCCTCTTACACACCGAGTTTTCATGTGTTTCTGACATTTCAGCACAGAGAACAGGCCAAACCTATTAATACTAGGTAGGAGTTTCACCCTCCCACCCCAAACACACTCTCCCAAGCTGAGCCTCTCCTTCCCGGAATTCGCTGTTATCCCCTGCTATTTGCTGACTCGCTCAGTTCGGTGACTTTCATCCTCCTCATCGCTCCCGAAACGTTTGCTTTGACTATTTGTAGAGCTGACCTAATGCTCTTTCAATATTTTTCTCCTTTTTTTTTAATTTGGAGGATAAAAAAAAATAGGTTTTCTGCTGCATTTTTTTCCCCAGAAATTATTGGCAGGGCTGAAATTCTCTTTGCATGAAATATTTGCGTTGACTGAGAGCTCTGGGAGTTTGAGGGATGAATGTGTTGGACTGTGAAGGATTTGCAAAGTTTTACCATCATGGTAGCCTGGCCACAGGTCCCTTCTGGCCCATTGCTGACAGACAGCAAGCCTGAAGCTCTTTGGCCAAACTCTTTGCACTGCTTTCCACTAGCTGTTAAATCATACATTGATTTTACCTTTAAAGGATCCAGAAATGAAAACAGAGGAGTGGCACATGGGATCTGTTGATGCATTGGGTTGCACTGAACGATATCCAGCCATGGTGAAGTGACTTCTATGCACCTACTTTTCCTTTCCTTATTATTATTTTACTGTTTGGACCACTGGAATCGCTAATACAATATCCCAATATTATTTGGAACATGCAGATTTGCACTTTCCAGTAAATAATCCAGCTTCTCTGTGATGAAGTTCACATGAATGTTTTCACACTCAAGCTGCTTTTAACAACTCCCTTTCTTGGCTGTATCCTGCATCCCCATCCCAAACCCTGGTTCATGACAGGCTCCTAAGACAACCAAAAGCCCTGATGGAGGAAACAGGCCATTTCCTCTGGTTTTCAGAGTGTTTTTTCAGGTTGGACTCTTGGTCTCCTGGAGAGGTCCAGCGAATGGCACTCAGATGGCACCGAGGGTGGCTTGGCTGTCACAAGGAGAGGAGTCATTGTGAGGAGGAGGTAGAGATCATGTGGGACATGTCTCTCCCCAGGCATTGCAAGGGAGAAGCAGCAAAGCCAAGGATGCTGAATGAATTTAGGTTTTCACTTCTGTGATTTTGCAGTAAACCCAAGATCAGTAAATTGATTTTCGTAGTAATAAAAGCTGAACACTCATAACCCCAAAGCGATAAACATTTTACTGCTGTTTAGAATTTATATTTTATTTCTAGTCTTTTCCTCAGATATGCCCTAAGGGGGAGCATTTTATGTGCGACTCTATAAATGAACTGAGTGCAAATATTTTTATTTTCTGCTAAGCATCAAAATTTTGATGCATTCTCATGAGGCCAAATGCACTTTTTAAAAGTACAGTGAGCCAGCAGATAAACTTGGCTGAGCTTTTTTTTTTTTTCAGAGGAAAAAACATTATCAATAAAAAAGCATCAGGCACTGGGCAAAACAGATTGGATATAATAAGTGTCAGTCTCTGATCTTGACCCTCTCGTTTCTTGGTGTTCAGATAGAATTAATCAGGTTATTTTCAGGGTATATGAGTCTCTTTAATTCCTACTCTGAGACAGAGGAGAAGATATTGAAGTGCCTCAAGAAGAATCATTCATTTCCCTCTGGTTCTTGGATCGGTATTTCCTAGTGTAGATCTCAGTGTCAAGTATTCTGCTGGTGTACAGTTGCAAGGCTTGGTGCCTTGGACTGGTGCTGGGCTGATTTCTACTCAGGAAGAAGCTGATCCACCTTCTTAATTGTAGTTATTAATTTCTAGAAGGGTGTGCAGAGAGGATACGCAACGCTCACTTGGAGCCTTGGGATGTCCCAGGATGTTGAAGCTTAATAACAGCACAGTGATGGATGAGGAAACTATTGCAGGTGCATTTCAGAGATTTCTGAAATGTTTGAGCTATAACTCTTCTCTCTTTACAAGTCCCTGGTGGCTGGATTCAAGGCAAAAAAAAAAAGGTACACCTGGCTTTTTATGCAAAGGGATAAAAGAAGCAATACACATAAATTATATTAATGCTCTCTAAAACATCCTGGAAATATTCCTTCTGTAAAATATATATGACAAATATCGATGACATCTCATAAGGTGACCCAGATGATTCAGCACTTGGCTGCACATGAGTAATGTGGCCATCCCTTT
>NW_008686533.1:43667-47095 GCF_000695815.1 Acanthisitta chloris
AATGCCATGCAGGAGAAGACATATAGTGTGTTCTACATACATAAATGAAGGCTGAGGAATCCAAATGCCAAATTTCAATGAGTTCTCTTAACCATTACAATGCCCCAGAAAACTTGACATGAGCAGGAGCCTTGTTCATGCATCTCTGTGCCCAGTCAATGTGCTGCCAGGGCAAGTGCCTCTCTTGCTTTGCCCCCTCAAACATGCTCATTTACACTCTCTTTTTATTTCCATTTAAGATTAAGAGCCACTTCTCTCCTACATCAGCACAATGAGAGCAGGATGGGAGATGGAGAAACTTCCTCCTGCTTGGCACCAGCTCTGAAATTGTCTTCTCATCAATGAATCCCCACAATGAGCCATGCTTAATGAATCAAAGTGTTAATTAACACACACATAAATTCAGCAGCCCTGGATGGGTGATAGCTAGCCCGCTCTGCTCCTCTGAATTCCTCCCCCTCATCATCATCACATCTTCTGGCTCTTTCCTTCATTAGTTTTTATTTGATGATTTAATACCACAGTTAGCCCCAAAATTATCAGCACTAGTGTGCACGCACAGCAGACTGCAAGGCAGAGCTGTAAAACATGAGGCAATTCATGCTGCAAAGATGTCACACAACTAAAGAATTCTGTCCCTCCTTTCCACTGAGCACTGAATGGACACAGAGACTTGAAAATCTGGGCAGTACCCATGGATAACACTTGAGTCTTGTAGGAAGAAAAGCATAAAACATTCTGGTAAAACAAAAACAATTAAGTAGCTTCTTTGCAATAGAACTGGGTATCCTGGCCTGAAAGAAGAGGAGCAAAAACAATAAGGGTGGTGTTTTAATGAGTTTTCATCTCATGGGTGACAGTCCTGGTAGAAACCACTCATAGCCTTGGGCTGAGGAGCTCTCGGCTGAAAATCAAGCCCAGTTTGATGTGTACACTGCAGGATGTCTTCACCTGCCCAGCAGCATTCACTAAACATGCTCCTATCAGTTTGAATTTTGGGGACCCAGCATCAATCACCATAAGAAGTGTTTGACACCAGAGCCCCTGGGTGGGCTCAGACTAGCTGCTTTTCTCGGGTAATTAAGAAAGATTATACAAATGATTAAGCCTTTTTTTACTTGAGTTTACCAAGTAAATAAAGACCTGTCAGCCCCACATACTGGAGACTCATCCTGAGTACCAGGAGCCAGAGGAGGCCTTGGACAAGCACAGAATTTGGCTTCCAAAGGGACTTTTGGAGAAGGATGGATGCTTACCACCCTGGCTCTGTAAAGGTCTTGAGCTGCCAATGGTGCTGCTGCAGCTATTGCCTTTTCTGGGATTGCCTTGGGATGCTGAGCAGAAGGGAATATGTTAAGTGTCCCAGGCATTGACAGCTAAACATACACACAGCCTAGATAGCTTGTGCACTAGATAAAGGAGAGAAAACATTTCCTTGAGAGAAAACACAGGATTTCTCCCTCTGCCATTCCTCATCTCTGTTGACTCCTGATTTCAATCTCCTAGGCCACCGAGCGGGTAGCTCACATCTGCTATCCCTCAGCTGTGGGGCTTGCAGAGATACTTTCTTCAGGGTAGAGCAGCCTTCCCTGCAAACCCTATCATCACAGAGGTTCCCTACAGACTGTGGGTTTTAGGGGGAGAAACTGGTGTTCTTTGCTGGGGTTGATGGGTCCTGGTGGTGGCTCCAGTAGGACAAGGTCCCAGTGATGTGGCACATCCTGGACCACCCCAAATCATCCCTTTCTCTAAACATCTTTCTGCACTACACAGTGCAAAAAAAATTGTAAATGCCTTTCCTTTGGCTTAGAGTGAGTGAAGTGTTTCTGGATCCAAACCAAATATTCAAACTCTTGCTTTCTGACATCCAAAGAAATCCAGAGGATTTTGTTTTGGGAGAAAGAAGAGAATTGAAAAGTGGTCTGCACAGGTTACATACAGAGAAAGGTGAGTATGGGGATTTAAAGAAGAAAACATACCTTAAGGATAATATTAACTATTTAAGACTAAATGCACTGAACAGTACACTGGGAATTTTTGTACTTCATACAAGAGTTTGGATCAATATGTTCTGCCTTTGTACCACCATCAATTTCCAGTCCTGGACTGTTAGTGCTGCCAGAGACCTGCCTATGGGTGGGGGCTGCAAGCTCTGCTGGAAAACTTCCAGCCTCATCTCCACTCTTCACACAGGAAAAAACACTCTGAGGCTGTGCAGAGACAAGTGACTTTACCTGGCTCATGTATGCCACCACTCCCTGATGATGGATGTTGAGACCTTCGCACACATCACCCTATACTGAGCTTCAGGAAAGCTGCTGAGTGTAAGTCAAGGATGGATTGGGTGAATAGGCACAAAATCTTCCATTAATGGCCAAATCGTGCAGCCAGCCCAGACGGCTGGAGGGCTGCACATGTGCCAGTGTGGGCAGACTAACATTCTAAAATAGCTTTTTGAGGTTGATGCTTCCAGGGCTCAACATTTTCAAAGGTGTCAGTGTGATGGTTTGTTATGACATGCTGCGTTAGCCTGTTGAATATTGTGCTGTCTTCCCTGACAAGCATCCTAGGGACCAAAGAAGCTTCAGGGAAATTCATTGGAAAACTCTATCAGTCCCCCCCAGACTAACAACCCTGTGTAAACATGTACTCACAGTAATGTCACCAGCTGCCTGCAGCAACAGCAGAGCAGAGCTCTCATAGAAAAGCAGAGATTTTAGGGATTTCCTTCACTCCTGGCCCAGGGAGGGTGAAGTCTCTCTGGATGTGTGTTAGTGTGAGTCATTTTCATTTGACCACAATGTTGCAAAGGATTTAAATTCTGGATTTTACACAGACTGCTTCAGTCCTGCCTGTTTGAGTTTCTTCATTTCTTTAATACAAAAGACAAAACTGAAATGCGATATTTGCACCCCAGAGCTCTGCAGTCCTTGGATGTCAGAAATCTCTCCCAGCATCTTTATAGTGCTGAAACATCATAGAATCATAGAACAGTTTGGGTTGGAAAGGACCTTAAAGATCATCTCATTCGACTCCCTGCCATGGGCAGGGAACCTTCCACTAGCCCAGGTTGCTCCAAGCCCCATCCAACCTGGCCTGGAACACTTCCAGGGGAGAGACAGCCACAGTTTCTATGGACAGACTGTGCCAGTGCCTCCCAGTGAAGAATTTCTTTCCAATACCTAATCTAAACATACCTAAATACCTAAGCATGGCCACTGCAGCCCATCCTTTGGGACAGGGAGACATGACAGTCCTGATCCATCCACAGCACAGGAAAAAGGGATCAACCACTTCCAAACCAGTGGGACCAGCATCACCAATTAAATGAGAATTGCCTTTAGTTATGTCTCTACCACCTTGGTGTTTTGTTAATCTTCAGGAGTGGGGTGAAGCTGCAGGGACAGGGTCTCTGCACCAAACTGCAG
>NW_008686533.1:47169-52109 GCF_000695815.1 Acanthisitta chloris
GGACTAGCAAAGTGGCTGGAACACAGAGATGGGGGAAAAAGATTCTTGAGAAAGGAAAGGGCTCTACTGCACCCAGATACAGATTAATAAGTGAACCATTCATCTGATAGGGACAGGAGGGAAGTTTGCAGGTATTGAGCCCCACCACAATTCAGTAATACCACTTGGCTTTATCTCTTGCCCGAGTAACACAAACATTTATGGAATTACATTTTAAGGCTTTTAAAGGTGTATTTAGAACGTGTTTTCTTTGAAGTGTTATCTTTGCAAGCTCTCATATGCTGATAAAACCTGTGTTTAGCTGCCTCATAAGGAGCACTCGAAAACTGTCGGTTCAGAGATATTCCACTCTCTTTGGCCAGAGACAGGCCAGTCTGCACGGGGGCTGTGCTTAGCTGCTGGGGTTTGTCACAGCCCTTTCCCAGCAGAGCCACTGTGTTTGCAGGAAAGCAGCAGTGGGAGGTCTGTTGTGGTGGGACTGATGTTATGGGTTGATCTTTGAAAGTAGGTAATATCCTTGGGGGCTAAGCAGCTCTTCCAGGGCTGTGAAGCTTTAACACAATGAAACAAGAGCTCTGGGTTTTTTGCAGACATCGCTGCCTGTGAGCTTCATTTCCCTCCCTGGGAACCTTCAGGAGAAGGGAAACAGTGTGGTGAAACAAATTACTTCATTCCAGGCTGGTTCCAGTTAGCATCCCCATCCCTCCTCCCAGCCCTGCCCAGAGATGAAGACATTGTTCAACAGCTCATCATTCACCAGCAGGCTCCGCGCAGGCAGCCAACGCACATACCCCAAGCCTCATCCTGCAGGCAGAAGACTTGACCCAAAGCTCCTTGAGATCCATGGAAAGGCTCCAGTGGATTTCTATGGGTCTTGGATCTCAGCAAATGTTGGCAAACTCTGCCGAAGCTAATGGGAACGTTGTTGGCAGCACAGACTGACAGGTCAAGTAAAGGGAGAAAATTAATTTATCAACCAAGAAGATTTGTCTTCCCTTGAGGTTTCCAAGGAGTTTCTTAACAGGATACTCGTTAACATACCTTAGAGGGAGGAGAGACACTCTCCACATGCCATTTTGAATACCAACAGCTCCACATTGGCAGTGGTTGAATGGCAAATAGCTCAAGGGAGTGGAAATATTTCTCCCCATTCTCTTTGCCCCCTTTCTGGTCCTTCCCAGCTCTGTGCAGGCTGTCTCACTCCTGACCTCCACCCTCGCCTGGAGCTGAAATCTCAGTGCTGGAGCCTGGCCATGCTCACTCCAGCCCTGCTCAGCTGCCTTTTTGGAGTTGCTTTCATTCATTTTCTTCTCCTCAAACATATCCCCCTACCTCCAAAATCACCAGGCACAACTTGTCTGAACGTATGCCGAACCTGATAAGCCTTTGGCAACCACAAGAATAAATTGCTTTAATAAAAATGAAAACCATTTCTAGGGGGGAGCAGGGAGGGAAGGGAAGCAAAAGCAAATGCAAAAATAATGTGCAGGCAAGGGCCCATGTGATCACCTGGCAGGAAGAGGCATTCACAAATCAAAGCATAAATCACAGAGCTGGGAGCAGCCAGGCCAGTGTGGAGGCAGGCGGCGAAGCCCTTCACCTCCAGGTTTTAGTTGCAAGTTCATTTCTGCAAAGAGCATGGAGCGGGTGTTGCTTTTACTGTGTGATGGAGAGAAACATGCTAAAATACTTCCCAAAAGGAGTTGTGCGAGGACCAGGCTCTTTGAGGGGACCTGGCAGTGCAGCAGTTTTGCTGGGGTGGGTGTGCTTGGAGCTGTCCAGGCAGGACAGGCAGATACAAGGGAGAGGAAGTGTTTGCAAGAGCTGTCCCCCAGCCACCCTTGTGTGCCAACACTTGCTTCATACCATCCCACACCAAGGCAAGGGAGTGAGCTGGGTGAAGGATCCCTCAAAGACCACATCTGGAAGGCTGTGATTTGGAAACAGCCTTTGGCATGGTGAGGGAGAAGTTGGCCCATATCCAGCACATTCCCCAAAGGCATTTTCACACTTGGAGAAGGAAATTTCACAGAGGTCCTTGTAAATACATTAGACAACGTTGTCTTTATTTGTGCTCAGGAGGAAGGGACATAAATCCAGTGATGGCACAACTTGAGCTATGGCATGGCACAGCTGTGTATGCCATGCTGTGGGTGTCACACGAGGGAAGAGGATGACAGTAGTGAGGCCTTAGGGCAAGTCTTGCTTTTCCAATTATGTTTGACCCAGAAGGAGAACACAACGTGGGTAGTACCATCTTAGCAATTTGTCCATGCAAGTGCAGTGCTCATTTCAGCCTTTTTATTCACCTTCTGGGTCTGAAGACTATGGGAAACATCTCTAGGGGTTTTGTAGCTTAACTTGGTGGAAAGCTACTGTTTATTGCCTAAAAGTTGATCAGCCACCACTGCAAGTCAAAAAATTCGGTTTTCTATGTTTTTTTCTAAAAAAAGTCATTAGAAAAGCAGAGACTGGTTAGTGGCACTGGATGCTTCACAGCTGGTTTGGCATTCAATCTTTCCACTTAAACTGGACTCAGGCAAATCATCTCTTCCTGCCTTATGTTGTGATGTGGCCACTTTGCTGCTGATTTTCCATCTTGGGAAAGAGGAGATGGAAACCGAATGAGAAAAAACCCAACCTTGGCACATTGGCTATTCAGGTGCTGCCATGCTGGAGATAACACATCAAGGAGAGCCAAGGAGAACTATAAAGCATCTTTCTTTCCAAGGATCTCTGCCAGAAGTATGAAGTTCAGCTTAAGTTTTCTTGTGTTGAAGACTGAGATATTATTGATTCATTAATTACAGAGGGATAAATGACATAGTTGTGTGTTATGGGCAAACCATTTAAAGCCCACCAAAAAATACAGGACTGTCATCCTTCCCCAGGTCATGAGCACAGGAGCCTTTCCAGTGAAAAGCTTTGCTAACAAAGTGTTGTGAAGAATATTTACTGCAAAAAATTTCTTCGATTGGCATTTGTGTCTTTTGTAATCTGCCAAACTCTGTGAAATTGGAGCCATTTTCATGGGACTATAATTTATGGGAAGGGCTTTTCCTTCACTTCTCAGTGTCTGCATAAAAAAAACCAGCAAGCATCTTTTGCTCTGAAATTCACACTTAATTTTTTATTTCCTTTTGGCCAGAGGAGGAGGGAGGGGCAAGGAAAAATGGATATTGTAGGAGACAGAACAGAGATGGAGGAGTAAGAGATAGGAAGGATTGTTAAGTGCAGAGTTTCTCAAACAATGGTCATGACCACCTAAAAGAGAGCCAAGATGTGTCAGAGGACAGCAAGGTCCTCATTGGTTTAGCCAAGTGGAAATCAGCTAAAAACAGACTTGGATTCCTTCTCCCCATGGAAAAAAAAGATGAATTTTGGGCAGAATCAGCATCCTGGTCTAGCTTGGATAGGAGCACATGTTGGAAGAGGAGTTACCTGACTATCCTCCATCCCTAAGCAGTGGGAATTGTCTGTGAACACTGCTTACATGTTTTCATGTTAGTGAGGAAATGGTTAAAAAAAACTCTAATTGCATTTATCTCCTCCTTGCAAAAAGAGGGAAAGGCAGAGGTGAAGGGGAAGAGGACATCAGCACATGCAGCCTGTTCACATTTCCCCAGACTGAGCTGAGACGCTGCAGGCCAAGGGGTGGCATGAAGATGGACGAGCCAAAAAGAAGACATTATTGTAAAGTTTAAAAAATGCTTATTTCAACAGGCTGATTCACTGAGAGAGAGGGGAACAGCTTTTGGCACAGCCCACCCAGTCCTCAGCATCCCCAGCACGGAGTCAGGCACCCTGTGCTCTGCAAGCCACACCATCCACAGAGACAATTTTTTTAGGGTACAAAATATTTATACATTGGGAAAATGTGAGCAACAGCAATAGGAACAGGTGAATTTCGGTGGGATCACAAAAACTTACAACGTGGTTCCTGACTAGACAAGTTGTGCCAAAGCCTGACATTGACAGCTACCTTTCCATCATCCTTTTGCACTTCATTGAGAACAGCTGCCACCCATTTTGCTGATGTCCTTGTACTCTCCTGCACATTTCCAGAACCTTGGAAGGCAAGAGCTATATACCCAGGGTGTTTGCTACCCAGATGGTGGTTTCTAGAAGATGAAGGAAAACTGAGGCAGAGTGGAAAGGACTCATCTGCTTCCACTTCCAACTTAGAGAAAATGCTCACACTGGCTGCCCTTCATCTAGCTGATCTGATGTTATATCTTTCAGTAATGGAAATTTAAAGTAGGGGGGTTTTTGCAGATTTATGGGATCTGTGGGTATCCTCCAGGGTTAAAGCAGCTCCCTTTCACTGTCACCCAGTGTCACCCAGTGCCAGCTCGTGCAAATCCAGGGTGAAGTGGTGTAATCACGGTGCACAGAGGCAGGATGCCTTTCTTGTTTCATGTTATTTAAATGCTCATAGCACCAGAAACCAACTGGTTTAGCTTAGCCTTTCCTTATCCCACTTTTACAGAGCCTTTCCACCTTTTCAAGGTGAGAAAAGCAAACAGCAACCTCATTGCCCTGTTCTTGCAGGTGATGATGTTCTGTAAATCAGGTCCAACACTCAGCACTGCACGGTGTGCTGGGACCCCTGCAAGCTTGTGGGCTTCCAAATCCTGACCCAGGCAATGTCCCGGGGCTGTGTTCTGTGCAGGCAGCTGCAGGCAATGGAGATGTTTCAAAGCCATCGAGCAGCCTCTGGTGGAAGCTGCCTGCTATGTGTGCTGCCTGTTCCGTGCGCTGCCTGCTCTGTGTGCTGCCCTGCCACAGCTCGTGGCACTGCCACAGCAGTGCTGGCAGGATAGGGCAGCTGAGCCAGGGAATATTTCATTCTCTCATTGCAGCACTCCCCTGGTAACGTTGATCTACCTCCCCTTTATATTTTTGCCTTTGTATCTGGGTGTCTGCTGCAGAGCAGTGTC
>NW_008686533.1:52157-67796 GCF_000695815.1 Acanthisitta chloris
TCTGCATGTTCTTTCTGCAGGAACTCTGGACATCAGTTGGTAGGTTTGCTCTGATGGGGTTTGATGAAAAGCCCGAGAGGATCAGGCTCTGAAGTGCCTTCAGGATGATATGTGATGAGTGACAGGACAAGGGGGAATGGCTCAAACTGTCCGAGGGCAGGGTTAGATCAGATATTAGGAAGAAATTCCTCATGATGGGAGTTGTGAGATGCTGGCACAGGTTTCCCAGAGAAGCTGTTTCCCTGAGTCTTCATGTCTGTAAGTTATTGCTAATGATGTAGGGATGGTTTTGTCAGCACCCTAATGGGCTTTAACAGCCCTGAGCATCTTCACTTGGGGCCTCCACCCACATCCATGGCCCTTGAGCCTATTTTAACCCAGCTTGAAGCTCTCAGCCCCTGTCCCAGTGATGCTGCAGGATGCTGGTCTCCAGCTCTGACCATGTCACCATGAAATCAGCTGCTGCTCTGAGCTCTTGAATGAACCTGCATGTGATCTCCAACTCTGCCCTGCTCTGTGCCCAGGTACGGCAGCCTAGCCCATGGGGAACATCCCTCCTGAGTGTCTTTAGTCCCCTGTGGTGGCCCCTTCAGGGGAAACAAATAAGGAAATAAGGGAGGGTTTTTTTCCATTTTATTGATCCCATGGAGTGAAGGATAACCTGCATCCATAACAGATTCTGTTTTTGGTGACCAGCTGCTGGTAGCAAGCAGCTGCTACCATGAATCCCTCCTTTTGATATTTCCCTTCCCAATGCCCCACAGGAGATGCTGCAGATAGAGCAGTTACTGCAGAGAGAACAGATGCTGAACCATTGGAGGTAGGCATAGGATGGTGTTGCTGCCCCCACAGCTCATGCCTCATGTCCCACTGCCACTGCTCTGAAATCTAGCTGCTGCAGGTGTTCTCCCAAAGCTCTATGCCTCCCAGTTATCCCACTGCCCCTCCCATGATGTCAACAGACTGGTCTGAGCAAGGATCTCTCTTCCATGTGGTTGCCATTAATTCCACCACCACAAACATCAGCTTGAGGTACCAGACCATATCAAGTAATCAATCTCTAATTGTCATATCCGTCAGTAAAACAAAAAGCCCGAAAGGAGAGAGAGAAAGGGAATACAGAGGCCAAGAGCCTCAGTCTGCCTGTTGCAGGTGGCTCATGAGATGCCTTGAATGGGAAACATCCCCCCCTTAGCCCTGTGCTGTGTCCCTCTTGAAGAGGAATGAGTCAGGAATGTCATGCATGTAAAGCAACCACCAAACTGTCCCTACAGGTCTGCCCAGGACCATGGCTTGTCGAGTGGCTGCTTGTTTACCTGCAGCCCATTTCCATAGCATGGGCGTGCAGTAAATTCCTGGGAGCCCCATCTGCTCCCACCTGCCCAACCTGTCCGTGCGCAGGGAGCAAAGACTGAAGCCACCTTTTGGCAGTGGAGATGCAGGTGGGTGATGTGATTGCTGTAGGGAAGTATTGCCAAGGATGCTCAGTGCTGAGCTGGGGTGACAGGAGCCAGCTCAGCAGCTGGGCTGTGAGGCAGTGTGGTGGTATCACTGCTGGTTGATGGATGGGACTTTGTACCAGCTGAGGGTCTGAGATGCTGACTGGGCACAGAGCTCTGGGGATGCACAGGATGGCTCAGAGGAGGAGAAGCTCAGCCTCTGTGCTCCAAATCCCATTTCGTAGGATCTCTCCCTATCCACTGGCCCTGGAAATATCCCCAGGAATCCACCCTCCCCAGCTTACGTGTCCTATGAAGCAAGAGGGACGCGTTCCTCCCGAGCACAGAGCTGCACTTGGAGGTGGCTGTGCCAGCACAGCAGGGCCCTGCACTTGCTGAACAGCTTTTGGCTGAGCAGGATGTACTGTCTGGATCCCAGATATGTAGACAACGACTTTTTATTGTTTTGTATTGGTGCCATGCTGATGGGGAGCAAGTGCATCTCTACTTTCACAGCCCCTGGGTGCTGCTGCTGACTGCAGTGATGTGGGGGAAGGCTCTCCCTGCCCAGCCTGGTCAGGGGAATCCGTGCCAGCACTTTCCTGGGGGATGCTGAAGTAGTTGCACTTCAAAGGCTCAGGAAGTGTCCATTTTGCCTTCGGCTCCACCAGCCCACGGTTCAGGGTAGAAGCTGCTTGTGTCAGCAGCTGGAGATGGGAGGCAACCCGGGCTAAACCGAGGCTGCTGGCCAGGATCAGCACCTGTCACCCAATCTTTCCTCACTGGTCCCCAAAGCATCCCCAGCCACTGCAAAGTGCCCCCAGAAGACAGACCAGGACCACGAGGCTTTCATCCTGCAGCTGATGTAGCCATTTGTGTCAGTTTGGGCACATCCTTCCCCCTCTCCTGAGTGTTTGGGCTGGGGGTGGTTGTGTGCCCTGGGCTGTGCTGTTTTTCTTTAGTAGGCTGCTGCTGCTGTCACATTTTAATTTTCTTTTTTCTCTTCCTCTCAGAAAGTGCCAAGTTATATAAAATGAAAAAAAAAATTCCATCTTAATGGTGGATGAATTATTTAAAAGGGTCTGTTTGCTAATGTGATTGACTTCAACCAACAGCGCAGGTCGAGCTGTAATTATGGGAAAACAATCAAATCTCTATCTGGGTTCACACCATACTGGTCTTACCACTTTTTGTGTTACAGCAGAACCTGTTAGGCAGCTTTAGTTGAGCTGAGCCTCCTTTCTGCTGCTGGGGCAAAGAAACGCAAACCAGTAGAGCCAGTCAGACTGCAAAGAAAAATTATGGCTTATTGTCTGTGCAAGCTCACCCACACTGCTCACTCCTGTCTCCCATGTCCCAGGTGACCGTCTCCTGATCACAACCTAACTGAGCCAGAGGAGGGGAGAGAGACACACAGACACAGCCCCAATGTGAGTATTGTGCTTGCACTGATTTTTATCTGTCCCCTGGCACCCTGGGCAGTGTTCTGTGGCTGGGAAGGGAGTTGGTGTGAGCCACGCATGGAGAACTGCCCAAAATTCACACAGCGGCTCAGCGGGAGAGCTGTCACTTGGTGCTGGCAGAAGGAGCTTGATCCAGCTCCCCTCTGATGGGAAGAGGCTGTTGTGTCACAGGTTTGCTTGATTTTCTGTCCCCCCTTGGAGCTTGAGGAGGAAATTTGGATTTCTCTAGCAGCCAGGGAGTTGGTGCTTTGTGGCAAAGTGGCGACTTTGCCTCTGTGGGGGTGCGGGGTCGGTGGGGAGTGGAGCTGAGCTCACCTGGGCTGCGTGGCCACTGCTCAGATGGGACCCTGGGGCTCTCCTCTAACAAAAACTTGTCCTCTGGCATTTTCCACTTGAGTGTGAAAGGTAATGAGATATCCCTGCAATCCAAAAGGCAAAGAAATGGTATCCAGCTCTAGCTCAGGTGGAGTGAAATAGCTGCGGAGGGTCAGAGCAGTTTGTGGGTGTCAGGGTTTATATGAGTCCTGGGGAGTCTGGTCGGATTTGTATCTGGAGAGTGGGAACCAGAGGCAGCAGACATCAAAGCCTTCCCTGAGCAAACATCCAGGCTGTGTGACAGCCATAGTGTGAGCAGAGCCGTAGCTGTGGCTGTGTGGGATGCAGTGGGGGAGTGTGTGGGCTGGCAGCAGTGCCTGTCCTGGGCAGGCAGCACCTCTCTCCTGGCTGTTAGTGCCAGGAGATGTGGGGGCATCACCCCCTTTCATACCTGATCCACCTTCCATGCAGCATCTCAGGCAGCACTGGCCTGCACCAGACTATACGTGTGGTTGGCAAGAAATAACTTTCAGTGGGGTTATGGGTCTCCCTTCCCACCCCATTTCACACGCTGAATTGACTGCATCTCTGTTGCCAGGGCTAAGGATAAATTTGCTCCTTTTTCCCTCAGTGGCAGCTTGGAACTGGGTTTTGGTGACTTCTGCTAGCTGGAAAAGGTGGCCCTCTGTCCCCATTGTGTTCCTCATGGGATATCCTGACAGTGTCCTCCTGGGTTGTCCAGATATGTTTCTTCAAGCAGTGCAAATATTCAGCAAAGCTGGAACTTGCTGGTGCTCCAAGCAGCCCCAGGCACGAGGTGTAATGCTACTGAGGGCTGTCGTTTCTCTTCCTTACTTTAAATCCAGGAGGAAGGAAGTGATGGTGGGACTGCTGCAGGGGAGAAACTGTCCAGACATGCTACCTCCCTGTAACTGCAGGTTGAACTGTCCCTGTTGCCTGCTCCTTGTCCCCTCTGCTGGGACAGTCCCACAATGGGGAATGTCCTGAGAGTGCTTACAGGGCAGATGATGACAAATCTTCCCATGGCTTCAGCGGAGGATATCAGACAGAAATGCATGGTATTGCTTCAAAACCCAGTCTGGGCAGCAGAATGTCCCAAATACCCGTGTGTCACCAGGCATTTGGACAAGCAGAGATGCCTCAGTCCATAAAAATGCCAAATTGTGCCTGTCCTATCTGTTGGAAGGCACAACATAGGACTGAGCTGGTAAGAGATGACTTGTCCATGATGCTGAACACCCAGGATGCTTTTGCAGTACTGACTCTTCCTAACACATTATCCCCTTGTTAAATAGTGCTGAAGAGAAAAGGTAATTCAGTCAAAGACTTCATCACCTGTAGTATATCTAGGGCAGATTTGCATGGCCTTTAACTTAACTCAGGATGTCCATGCAGGCATGGTGCCAGTTTATGGGAGCATGGTTGGAATGGATCCTTGTGCCCCTTACCCCAAGCAGGACCAGGAATGATGAATTCTCTATATGTGGAGCAGTGTGGGCTCCAAGGCATGCTGCTGTGGAGGTCTTCTGCCATGGAGGAGAAGACAGTGAGACCAGGATGCTCTTCAGGCACCACATGCAGCATAACGGGATCATGAGTGAAGTGTGGGGTGATAACACCACCTATCAGAGATTCCCAAGGTGTTTACCACCCACTTTCCCCAGCCAAGGGATCTGGGGCCGGGGGAGGCAGTGGGAGAGTGTTGGCTGGGCTGGTGGAGGTGGTGACCACATGCCTCCACTCCCAATGGTGCCTTGAGCTATTCCCTGAGCCTCACCACTTCTCAATTAAAACACCCGAAAAATGCGATAATGCTTCATTACCCACTTCCCAGAGCATTTTGAGGTGTTAATTAAGTAATGTTTATAGAAGCTGTGGTTACCCCAAGATGCACAGTAAGATAAATAGCTAGTTTTAATCATCTTCTGAATCCTTTTGCAGGCAGACAAACTTGCCCACAAATCTGTCCAAAGCCCACTGTACTCTCGGGGAACATCATGGCATGTAGGTCCAATTGCCATTCCTTCTCAAGTGGGGAGCAGAACAAATATTTTCTGTTAAACCTCAGCAAAGCAGCAGGAACTGGGGAGTGGAAGGACAAAATCTCCCTCCCAGCTGGGGGTGGTGCAAGGAGAGACCTCTCCAAACTGCTCAATCCACTATATAAAAACCGAAGTTGGATTTCTGGCTGTATCCAGGTATTGCAGAGGACCAACAGCTCCTGCTTTAGTGACCCTACAAGCCTAGGATAGCAAAGACTTTATGCTGGGAATAGGGATGTCCCTGTCCCCAGGGGACACAGGGGCTCTCGAGGGGGATAGAGACTCTCAAGCAGAAATAAGGTAATGGAAACAAAATCCTTTTGCTTTGGTGGTTGCCACAAAAGAGAAGGAGAAGCTGCTTCCATAGGGCCAGAGTGGTGGGGGAGAAATTGAGCTGCTGGGCTTGTGATCTCTGGGGCTACACTGTATTATGGCAACAGAGAGTTTATGGGGTAGAAGTAAATCAGTATGCAGGCTGGGACTTGAGGCTGGAGCTTCATCTTGGAGGATTTGCTCTTGTTCTCCTCTCCTTGCAATGGGACATGTCTGTGCTCACGTGAGCAGGGGCAGCATCTCCCTGGTGCTGCCAGTCCTGTTTAGTCTGTTCAGGGGGCTGTGCCCAGCACCAGTCCCCAGCAAACCCAAAGGGCCATGGAGGCAGACCACAGCCCTGCTGCATCTCCACACCACCCAGTTGGGACCCCAATCCAGAAACCAGCAGAGGCAACCCTGGGGCTCAGTGTGTGTGTGTGCAGCAAGGGCTTGTGGCAAACCGGCCCCTGGGCTGGAGGAGCAGCACAGAGCAGCTGCCCTGCTTCAGGGAGGATTTTCAGGTTGTGCGAGGTAGAAGAGGGCACCAAATCCTCCTCCCTGGCAAGGCAAGAGCCAAAGCTGCTCCTCCTGTCTCACCTGTTGGGGGGTAATTTTGCAATCTGCCAGCCCCTATCCAGCACTCACAGCAAACCCAGCGTGGTGAAGAGCAGGCACTGGGCTCCATTTTAGAACAGCCTGTGCCATGTTAAGTCATACAAATAACTAAATATCCAGCAAAAAACCAAACACACAGCACACAGAAAAGGTCCTCTCCAACCTGCCAAGCTCACAGTACATCAGCTAAGAGCACCAGCTTCACTCTGGCCTGTGAAATACTCCTGGCACTGCAGATTTTCCATGAGTGATCAGGCAGCTTTGCTGAGTATAAATTCAATTTATAATTCTAAAATTAGACCAGGAACATAGTAGGGTAGCCAAGGAAAGAGAGTTTGGCTGGTTAAAGCAGCTCTGCCCAGCAATCACTCAGTGAAAGGTGCATTACATGAATCCAGCCTGGAGCTGAACAACTCCAGCATTGCTGATGGGGAAATATCTGGTGGTAAATCCATTAAGCTTCACTGATCCCTCAGTGTCAGAATGTCACAGTCCTGCCTCTTTTTTTTTCTTTTTTTTTTAAATCTTTTTTTTTTAATGGCTTAAGCTCATTTAGCTAATGAGCTGCTTTATTCTTCTGAAAGCAGACAGTGCTGAGGGTGGGGATGTGGCTCTCAGTAAGCGTGGCAAGCAGTGCTGGGGATGGTACTGAGAGGCCAGGAACATCCTGGGGACCAGGGAATGGGGGATGGCTGTGCTGTCAGAGCCAGCTGTCTAAGTCCATCCCTTCCCAAGTCCTCTCACGAGGGACAGAAAATAACCTCCCTGCTGCTTTTTCTCCCCAGCCACAATCAGGAGCATCCTGCCCCAAGGAGTGATGCCATCCATATCTAGGCAATGCCAGGGACTGCCCCAGCCCTGTGAATGAGAGTTGACATCCTAGGGACCCTGTGCTTCAATCTGGACCCCTTGTCCCACCCTGAGCTGAGCACTGGGTGACGAAGAGAGCAGGTGAGCAAAGCCACAGCAGTCAACAACCACCCTGCCCTGGGGCTTGGGCTTTCCAGACCCTCCAGATTTAGGGGCTGGATGAGTTTGCCTTTGGTCCCCAACACTGGGGCTCTGTTTGCAGGGTCACCCATCACTTTGAAATATGCCCAGCCTCACTGGCATGCCAAAGGGCTGCTCCCAGCCCCGCCACGGGCTGCATCCAGCACCGCTGGGTGTATATCACAGTGACAGTTCTGTAAAGGGCTCAGGGCTGTAAATGAAATCCCTGTCTCAGAGAGCAAGCTCCACACTGAGGGACTCTGTGGTCTGGGCATCATCAATAAATCTCCCTCAATAAATCCTCTGGAGCAGGGCAGAAGAGTGGGGGGCTGCAGCTTCACACCTTGGCCAGTCCACATGGGACGAGAAGGGAGCAAAGCCAAATACCTCAGGGAGCCTGGACTGTCTGTGGGGCTGCTCTGCTGCAGCAAGGCTGAATCGTTGGTACAGATACATAGGGAGCAATGCTTATGCAGCATCTCTGTTACTCTGTGTGTGCACAGACCAGAGACCCAAAGTCCTCGCCAGGTTTGCTGCGGAGTGGCAGTCCTGTCTGCAGGCAGGGAGGGGTGCTGGCATCTCAAACAGCACCAAAAATGGCAGTAGCTTTTCCCTGCTGATCATATCTGCAGCAGGTCACAGGTCCCTGCTCACCTGGGAGCTCTGAGGCAAAGAAAATCAGCAGTGAGCCCCAACCCTGGTGGCACCACAGCTGCAGCCATGCACAGAAGGCAAAGCTGCTGCCCACACCCCAGTGCCAGATCCTGATCTGCCAGGCTCTGCCCGCAGCACTGAGTCACAGGGATCCAGATCCAGCACAGAGCACCTGGGCTGCCCCCGCACCCTCATCCTTCCACCACATCCCAGCCCAACCCTACCTCCCTGAACTGCGGGCTGGCACCAGTCCCAGCCAGGGTGTCACCTTTCTGGGATGTCCCAGCTGGTGCCCTGTGTCTTGAAACGCTGGGTTCAGCCCTCAGAGACATCAGCCTTGGGGAAGGGGCAGCACCAAGGTGGGCAGTGGCTGCTCCAGCACCAGTGAGCATAGTAGGGAGAGCTGCTGGCTCTGCTCCCAGTTGCAATCCCTTCCCAGATTACAGCACTGGGGAATGCAATGGGAATTAGTGCCTGAGTGCTTCAGAGCCTTCCCAGCTGCCACTCAGGGTGTCAACCCCATGACAGCAGGGTCTCACAACCTCCCTTCAGCCCTGGGGAAGTGCTTTCCTCAGCACAGAGCTGAATTTAGGACTTGGCGATCCTGGGAAATGCTTCCTATTAACACCAGGTAGTTGTTTTTTCTATTTTGCTGTAGAGCCAGGTGTTATTTCCCCTGGTGATTCAGCAGTGGCTCTTGGGGCTCAGCAGCAGAGATCAGTACCCAATCCCATTTCACAGCAATAGATCTCGAGTTGCACGAGCCACAACAAGCCTCACCGTGCCTTGTGTGGCTTCTATTTGCTGGGATAGATCAGCCAGCCCTGGGAAAGGGTGGGTTATACCCAGGGACACAGGAGCAAGGACTGCTTTTGAGTTCTTCCCCCAGAGAGTGAGATCTCTGCTGTGTTTGTACCAGATTTGCTCAAAAGCCAAGCAAAGTGACTCTGGGATGGTTTGTGTTTAGGCAGCTGTTCCGCTGATCCGAGCGTGCTAAGAGCACGCGAGCTGAGCTCACCTCTTTGTGCTTGCTGGCGCGTGCCTCATTTCTTTTGAAAATCAGATGCTTTAGGGGAAACTTTCTTCTTCCAGCTCTGCATGCCCACATCTTGCATATGCAGGCGATCTGGCACACCTCTGCTCCACAGGCAGATAAAGGCACGGGCGAGCTGCCGGCAGGGAGCCGGGCTGGGAGCATGTTGGAACCCAGCAGAAATCTTCCCGTGCCACTATGGGGCTGCAAAACCCACATCCCAGCCCACTCTTCACTTTCCAACAACAGAGGGGAGGTTTTCTCCCTGGCCATCTCTCCATGGTTGAAGGCTGAGTGTCCAGGTACTTTGTTGGGATTGGGATTACTGGCCATGACTCACTAACCCAGCATGACTTTTAGGGGAGAAGATCTCATGTGGCAATGCTGAATGCCTTCATGTGGAAGTCCCTCTTCTCCCAGCGTGGTTTTGGTGGTTCCAGAGGACACCACAGGTGCTGTGCCCACAGCAGCTTCCTTCAATGCTTGGCTCTGCATGCCACCTGTCCTGGTTTCTCTGTAAAATCAGTGAATAACATGGAGTTTGGTGCCTCCCAAGGATTCAAAGAGGCTGCAGCCAGCAAGGCCATGCAGGAAGCCTGGGTGATGATAGTGGGGTGGCTCAGTGGTGCATGTTGCCTCTGTAGAAGCTGTGAGGAGTGCCAGAGGGAGAAGGAATGCACAGGAGCATCTGGGGACCCAGCAGGAGATGGGTCCATAAGGCTCAAGCACCAAAGCACCATCATCATCAGTCTCCATGTGGTCCTGACACAAGTCCTGCAGTCCCCTCCTCATCCTCAAGATCCTCATCCTGCTCCACCCAGTCCCAGAGAAATGCAATTTAAACAGCTCAACAACTAGAGGAAAAGCCTGATTTTCCAGATAGGCTTTCAGTTCTTCCTGTTTCCAAGACATTGCTCTTTGCTACACCTGGAGCTGGGGCAGGTTGGACAAAAGTGCATCCCATGGTTTAGCAAATGATTTCCCTTCCTAGATTTGGGCTTTGTCCTGTTTCTAACAGTTTCCAGAACACCATGTCCACAAGACACTTCTCTTTTATTGGACTTTTTCTTTCTATTTTAGGCTGATGTCTGAATAATTAGAAACAAAAGGACATCCTCACGCTGGACACAACCCAGCGTGTGGCACAGCCCTGAACATGACCACAGAGAGCTTTACAGAGCTCCTGAATAAGCTCAAGGAAATCCATGAAAAAGAGGTCCAAGGTAAGGAGACACAAGAAGTCTTACCAAAAACTGGCCAAGGTCCATTTCTTTGTAATGCCACCTTGATCTATTTGGTTTCAAATAACCTGAAGGGAGGAAGAGCAGGTGTGGATTAGGGAGCTTTGGGAATTAGTGCTGAGCAAGCATGACTCACAGGGATGGATGGGGAGGCAAGGTCACAGCCTGGCCTTCAGGGGAGCACACCCTTCAATGGCACCTCAATACATCCCACTGGTTGAGAATTAGCTTTACTGAAAACATCAGTAACTTTTTAGTTGAGGAGGAGGAGCAGAAGAGAGAGGCCATTCCTGCAAGCCATGGAGGTGCTCAGCCCCTGCAGGAATTCCACTTGCTCCAAGCATTAACCACAGGGGATTTGGCTTCTTTCCTGCTCCTGCTGCCATGGTCTGTGATAAAGGTGAATTGGGAGGTTTGCAGAGGTGACACACACACCTGCTGGGCATCTGCCCCAAGCAATAAGGATTGGAGTATATTTGGATACTGAGGAATCAAAGGGAAAGACAAAAGATGCAATAATCTATAAGACAGACGCAGCAGGAGATGAAGCTCTGTTAAAGAAAACATTAGAGTCAGGTTGGATAGTTTATTCCTCTAGGGAATAAATTATTCCTCAGGTCATACATTATTAAAATAAAACCCATTAGGTTAAGCAACCAAATGCCAAATCCAATTGTTTTCCTATTAGAATAATTCCCAGTATCAATATTATGAACAAAACATCAGCACTTTTGGATGATTCTGGCTTATGAATTCATTCTTCTCTTGTGTAATTTCAAGCCGTGTGAGAGTTAGAGGAAACTGTTGAGCAATTTAAACCACATGTTTACATCTACTTTGCATAAAATGGATTTGACAGGATGTAACGTCTGCAGATCCATCACCGAAAGCCATTCTTGTTCAGCTGTAAATATTCTCTAAGATGCTTTCCAGCCCTGAGAGCTATAAAGTACTGCACACCTGGGAAATGCATGCTGTAGCAAGGAATAAGTAGAAACAAAACTAAACCAGACTTTTTGGGGGTGGGAGGAAAATGCAGACTCATGAAATAGTGGGAATAGAAAATGTGTTCACGTTTTGTACAACTTTTCCAGCTATATTAAACCATGATAGTGTTTAACACACACCATGTGTGGTTCCTTCTTGGAAACAAGGTTTGTAAATTGATGAGATTTCTGCAAAGCCACACACCTTCTCCTGAAGTTCCATGATCACAGTTTGCCTCTGAGTGCCAGGGAATTGGCAATAAACACTCACCTCTCTGTCTCTGTTCATTATTCAGGTCTGCACAACAAGCTGACGGAGCTGACGACAGAGAAGTGCTGGTGAGCAATGCCACATCCACTCTACCCATGCCATGGTGGGATGTAGGGCAGAGGGGTAGTTATATCAGTTAATTTTCAGACCTTCCAAGCTCTCCTCCAAGACTGCTGGATTTAGAAAGCACAGTTTGTTTTTCCGGCTCTGCTAAATTCAAACCTTGTGGTGACTTTAGCCACAAGAGTCTCCAGCACCGAGAGGGCTTGGGGTGATCACAGCCCTCCTATAGTTTGCCTGCCCAGTGGCAAGCGATGCTCATGCCAGCTGGTGCTTGCTCTCTTGGTAAGCAATAAACTGGGAGAAAGCAAGGTGCTGACTCCAAGGGGGATGTCACAGGACAGGATCTGAGCTCTAATGCAATTGTTTCCCCTCCTGCCACACAAGCAAAATGTCACTGTGGATGAAGGCACAGATTTTGGGGATAAATCTAATTACCCTCTTTTCTTTGTTCTGTTTCTTCAATTAGTGATGCTCAGAGAATTGAGGAGTTGTTTGCTAAAAATCACCAATTAAGGGAACAACAAAAGGTCCTTAAAGAAAATGTAAAAGTGCTAGAAAACAGGTAAGATTTGTTTTTCAATAGGGTGCTGTTGGGTGACAGCGAGTGCACCCTCCTAGGGAGAGAGTTTGGGATTTGCTGTTTTCCCAGGAGTGGGATGTAGCACATGAATCTCCTTATTGCTCATACTCAGCTGCTAGGAGAGCTGGAGGAACCTGGACATGCGCAGAGGAGCTTTCCTAAGCTGATGCTGGTGGGATTGGATCTGGAGGGGTGGAAGGGCCAGTGCTGGCTGGCAGGGGTGATAACCCCTCCCACCAATTCCAGGTGGAGGACTGGAAGTTCTTGCTTCTCTATGGGGAAGGCAGGAGCTCATTTCCCTCATGGAAATCATGTGGTAACAAGTTTCAGGACATGGGTTTTCCTTCCTCCAGGCTGCGAGCAGGTCTCTGCGACAGATGCATGGTCACACAGGAGCTGGCCAAAAAGAAGCAGAATGAGTATGAGACCTCCCATTTCCAGAGTCTGCAACACATCTTCATCCTCTGTACGTACCATCACCCACTGTAAACTCAGCATTGGCCAGTTGAACCTTTCCTCAGTTTATGCCTCTCCCAGACATTTGCATATGAGCCCTTGTGGTGACCAGGCATGCAGAAGGGGTTTGGGGATGGGGAGATGGAATGGATCAGGACTGCAGATGTCAGCCCACATCCCTCAAGCAGAAGTAACCCCCTACAGGAAGCAGCAGAGCTGAGGGTTATAGCCCTCCACACCTCCAGGAAAATGAGAGATGCCAGGCCATGTCAGCTGCCTGAAAAAACAATACATTTGGCATGGCAGAAGCAACACTCTGGCAAAGACAAGAAAGTCACAGCAGCAGCTCAGCACCAGTAAATGGAAATCAAGCAACACGTGTGATGGATCTTCTCCTGAGCCTTTGGCAGGTCTCCCAACACTGCTGAGGCTCAGGGTGTTTTTCCCTAGGGATCTGGCTGGCCCAGGGAGGGTCATGAGGGTAAAGGAGATAAGGCGTTTAGGAGGGATGGAGAAGTGCCAACAGCTCTTGGTTTATCTCCTCTGCTATGCCACCACTCCCCAAGTGCTGCTTTTGAGCAGGCTGTTGGGTACTCACAGCTCCCTCTGGCCTTTGTCTGATCCCACCCAAGATCCCGAGCCCTCCCCCTAACACAGCACCCACTCATCCGAGGCAGTGTGGTGTTCAGGGACAGGATGTTGGCTGTGTTCAACCCACCAAGCCAAGACCACTACCTCATCTGGATCATGCTCTCTCCCCAAGCTGGTTGGGCTGCAAGCAGACACAATCCTGACCAAACCCGAGTCAGATAGCTGTCCCGTCTTGTCCCTTAGCCTCTGCATGTTTTCAGAGAAGGAAGAAAATTTAATATGCCTCCAAAACTTGGTACCATTCCCTTCTCCTCCCCTATGCACCCCAGCAAGCTGTGAGGAGGATCAGCTCTCTCCTTGCAGTGCCTGAACCCACAGCACAACCTCTGTCCCTGCAGCTAACGAGATGAATCGCCTGAGGGAAGAGAACAAAACTCTCAAGGAAGAACTGAAGAAGCTCCGGAGCCTGGAGTAAGCACTGTCCTGAGTTTCATTTATTTCAAGTGGCGTTGGTAAGAACAGGGGCATCCCTGCAGCTGAGTAGGGCTGCATCCAGACTGCAGCATCCTTGGGGGTATTTTAGTATCTAATTCCTCTGGATTCTTGTAGATGTCAGACATGGAAAGATCCCTAATAGTTTCAAAGTCCTTGTTGATCTTTGCTCACTCCCCTGTTCACCTGCACTCAAGGATTCAGTTTTGGGGGACCAAAGGGTAGTATTCAACCTCCCTCCTCTTCATTGGGTACTCTCATGGGAAACAAAACCCTGGGCTATTCACCTTGGCTACAGAACAAACTGGGCTTCCATGGCTTTTCCATGGCACCAACTCTCCTCCTGCAGCTGTCAGAGAGGGTCTGCAGGAAGCAGGTTGTGTTTTGTGGGAAGGAGAGTGGCACACAAAGGACTGGAATGGAGTTAAGAGGGAGAAGCGATCTGCACCAACAGGTTCATACCCCAGCAGAGTGCTGAGCTGAAAGCCAAGTAACCTGCCAGGCTGGCCAATATATACAAATCAGCTCATTCCTCAAGGGTTTAAAGTCCAGAGGAATTAGCACTGAGGGATTAGTTTAGAAATGTGTTTTCTTTGGAGCACAGGAGCACCATCTGCTTAAAGAGAAAGTCTCTAAACTTTTATTCCCTGATGCTTCCCAAGACCTGATAGTTCCAGAGCCGTAGGTTGGGCTGGGTTTGCTGAGCACTGAGTGCTTCTGCTGCTTTCTGCTGTCCCCTGGGATGCTGGATAGGAAGATTTCCAGCCAAACATCCATGTCTCAGCATCAGAGTCCAGCCGGGACTTTGTCCATGACATAAGTGTGTGACTCCAAGACTCAGTCACTCCCTCATAGTCACCAAGAGCATCAGCCCCTCCATCTTCATATGGTGACAATGGACAGCTGCCACATTCCCATGCTGAATCCACCCCTACATCAGGCTGAAAGCCCAGCCAGGGACATGCAGGTTCCCACAGAGCTTTTGCAATAGCTACAGCTGGGTTCTGGTTTACCCAACATCGTGGTTTCCTGCGACATTACCCACAGCCAAGTGGGGCAATCAGACCTTGAACTGTCATGCTGGCTCTGTCCCATGCTCCAGACTGCAGCTGAGATAGAGATAAGCTGCAGAGGAAGAGGGTGAGTCCAAGGATCCAGTATAGGCACATACATACATATATTAATATGTATATTTATCCAGCAGGCTCAGAGTTCCCAGTACAGTGGCTCCGGAACCTTTCTTTTCCTGCTCCTTCTCATTCATTTATGTCCTTTTCCTTTTGACAGAGACAGGACAAAGACTCCAGGAGTCACCTCCAGAGAAAGCAGCTCCACACCAAGCTCCCCTTTGGCTTTACTGTCCCCAGTGAGCAGGAGTGTTGCCACTGAGAAAGCAGCTCACAGAGAAGCAGAAGAATCCCACCATGACGTGGAGGACCTTGAGTTGGGAGAAGGTGGGTGTCACTGGCTCCTGCCACACTTGAGGGACCTGGGGATGGGAAGAGTGACTGAGGCATAGTGCTAAACTGCTCTGGGAAAGGATCTGGAGAGCAAATACCAAGCTGCTGGCAGCTCAGACGGACAATGCCATGGTCAGGAGAGATGTTGGGGGGGTAAATGTATGTCAAGGGAGAAACACACTTGTCTTACAGGGCACCTAAGTAATGTGCAAGTGTGGATCCATCACCCATTTCATGCAGATACCATGTCATTGCCTTGCTGCCACCCACACATGCAAAGGAGGGTCCATTTGATCAGGTGCTAGCTTGAGCCAGAAATAAATTTTGACTCAAAATCTTCAGTAAGAGGTGGTTGGTACCAGCCCTGCAGGGCAGGGCTGCAGGAGCTCTGGGGAACTGCCATGGTGGCTGTGACAATGTGCCTTTTTTTTTTTTCAGAAAAACCTGCAGCACAGAGAAGGTCTCCAAGCAGCAGGAGTTCCTCAGGTACTGTCCTCCAAGAAGTCAGCCTTGCCGAAATGGTGAGTAGCCAAAGGCAGCCTGATGCCCTGAGACCTTCTGCCCTCTGCTGTGGCTATCTGAATTGAATCAAGACAAGTAAATTGGGATAGGGAA
>NW_008686533.1:67810-76584 GCF_000695815.1 Acanthisitta chloris
GGAAAAATTAGCCAGATTTTGGCAGTTTATCATTGGCAGAGCCAATGAAGGCATCTACCAAATGCCAGATGCACCCTCTCTGCAGAAATTGCCACTCACTGCAAGCAAAGCATGTAAAGTTTGGAACAGGCTCCTGTCCCTGCTGTGAGTGTGCACATCCCTGTTTGCTCCTGTGTTCATCCTCCATGAGAACACATCCAGCATCCTTGAGTCCTCTGCCCATTGCTCTGGTTCCTCTCTCAGATGTTTTGTTGGGGAAACCTCTAAGGAGTGAAGGACCTGGGGAGACTGTGCTGAGCCACATTTCCATGTTGCTTATCCTGAGCCATAGAGTCAGTTCTTCATTACCTGGGCAAGCAAGAAGCTGGAGCACAGTGAATGCTGAAAAAGCCTGGAGAACATGTAAACTGTGGGAGTTGTGGGTTCTGGGAACAAATACACCACAGCAGCCCTGCCCAAGAGCATTGCAGATGTCTCTCCATCTGCAGTATAATGAATACTGATATTTTCAGAAGGCCTGGCATTCAGTGCTTGCCATTTTGTGCATTGATTCCAAACCTGCCATGCCTTTAAAACACAGAGTGTGTGTGGAGGGTTCCTGAGTGATATGGTGACATTAGGCACTGGGAGATGAGACTGCAGGACCTGGAGCTCTGTTCCTGGTCGTGGAATCTCAAGCCCACATACACACCCACATAGATGCTTCTGTTTTGGCACAGGTATCACTTACCTGACCTCCATAAAAAAAAAACCAACTTGAAAGAGCAGGTGGAAAGGGGTTTTGGTAAGGCTGCAGGCAGGCTGTGGGGATAATTAATAGGGATCACAGGAAGGGCTGGTGGCATCTCCAGGTGGGCAGGGGAAAGTCAAGTCAGAACATGTGGTGAGCCTTTCATGGCAGCTGATGGAGATGATGATGTCCTGGCCTCACAACTAGGTACTCCATTATAAATACACCCACCAAAACAGGAGCTTGCATGCCAGGAGCTTGCATGAGTAAAGTCTTGAGTGAGTAAAGTCTTGCATGAGTAAAGGCCTGACTAGGGGCCAGGGAATTTGCAGGGTCTTGTTTGGTTAATCCACTGAATGATGACTTGACTTGAGAGGAGACGCAAGACATTCTGGGCTACAAATCACTGCAGCCAGAAAATAGAGGGTATAGCAGATCTCAGTAGAAAACACGAAGGAGAACTTTCTTGGGAAAACAAATAAAAATCTGGTCAAGCTGTTGACTAGAATCATAACAAACAGAGCACTCAGGAGCTGTCTGTCTTGTTCTCACTGGTGAAGAGCTGTGTCCCAGTACAGCTGGGTTCCCTGCAGCCTGGGGTGCACAGCAGAATGGTTGGACTTTCTCCCCTCTGCCACAGGCATCCCAGAGGATCTCCAACCAGCTGCATGGAACCATTGCCTTGGTGAGACCTGGCTCCAGACCCTGCCTCCTGGAAAAAAGTCCTTCAGGAGCAGCAGTGTCCCCACCAGCAAGAAAGACTCCTCTCCCTCCAGAGCGTGAGCACAGTCCCAGCCTTGAGGCGTGAGTACCATGGGTCATGGCATGGGCCTGATCCATGGCCCATTGAGCTGTCCCACAGGGCAGACTGCAATGAGATGGACAGTACTCACTGTTCCTCTCCAGGCTTCTCCCACAGCCTTGGGGAGAGGGGGATCTCCCAGTTTACACCAGTAAAAAATGACTGGAATCCAGCCCAACAAGATCAGCATCTTGTTATTCCAGCCTCTCAGACAGACCCGTAAAGCCAGCTGGGTGCCCCCACCTCCAGCTGGGTGAAGGACCTGCCCCATGGCAGGCAGCAATCCCTGCTCCTCCTTATCTATTCTAATGGGCTTTTCTGCAGCCCTCAGCACTTCCTGGGCTTATGCTCCCCATCGATTCCAGGAGCACAAAGGCCTGAGCAAGGCCAGTGAGTTCACCTGTAGAGACAGCACATTTCCCAGAGCAGGAGTAGTTCTGCTGATCATTCCCAGGAAAAGTTTGCAGTCATGGAAGCTGCCAAATAACCAGTGGTAGTGGGGAGTGAGTTTGCAGGGCAGGTTCATGTACTAACCTTCTTAGCATGTCCGTAAAATCTCCCATTGAGTGAGATTAGGGGAGGGTAGGCTGTTCCTCTGTCCTGGGGGTCTTCAGGCTCACCAAGACACTAAGAAAGCCCCAGAGGTAGTTAGGATGCTGCTGACTGTAAGGCATGATTTGAAAAACTACTTCTCAGCAGCAGTGCTGATGTGAGTGGTTACTGCATCCTCACCCTCACTTAACTTCGTGCCTGGAGCTGCTGTGGCCCAGGAACAGGAGAGCACTGCAGGATGGTGGGATGGGGATGGCTGTCTATACAGCTTGGAAACCAGCTGCCTGACCTCCCCAGCCACCAGGACCCTCTCCTCAGCACAGCACTCGAAGCCAAGTGTGATGTACAGGCCAGGAGCTGCAACAGGGCACAGAAAGAGCAGGAGAGACCATGCACATGCCCTGTAGGGCTGGGAAACCATGGGAAAATTCTCTAGTTGATGTGATTAATTTTTCCTCCAACTTTTTTAGCTATTTATCAGCAAGCAAACTGGACTCTTCAAAGGTTGCTCCATCCTATGAAAACCTAAAACTGACTGCCCGGAGGGAGCAGCTCTGCCTCCTTCATAAGCACCTTTCCCTGCACCACCTGGGGCTGGCGAGTCACTGTGGCTCAGCTGATCGGGACAGCAGCAGCTTCTCCCCAAAGACAGTGACAGCAGGACACGGTCAGGAGACAGCTGGGAAGATCACGCAGCCTTGCTGAAGCTCCCTGCTGCCATGGTGTATGTGAGAGATCAGCATCTGGAGGAGAAGCTACACCTCCTCAAGCACCGGGAGCGGCTGCAGCATCTCCTCATGCAGCAGTGCCAGCCAGGCCAGAGGGCAGAGAGAGACCCAAAGCTCACACCTGAGGAGCGACCCCTCTCCCCATGGCTGAGGATCACAGCAGGGTGTAAGGAGGAAAGGTCCTTCCTGGAGGATGCTGCGGATGGGAAGGAAGAGAAGGAGCTTTGGCTGAGCCGGGACAGGTCCGAGCTCCGAGTAAAGGTGAAGGAACCAAGGGAAGATGATGCAGACACACCGCTGGATCTGTCAGACTCCAGCCGTGGCAGGGAAGCAGACTGGCACAACCACAGGGAGGCACAGGGGTCTGACAGCCCTCGGCTGAGCCCCAGGGAGAGCCCCACTGTGCTGGCAGCCCGTGGTCCCAGCGGGAGACACGGGGCACAGCGGGACAACCCACGCTTCCCCTACCACTGGCCCAGTACCACCCGGGCACTGCCTGGTGCTGCCAAGAAGGAGGAGGAGGAGGAGGAAGAGGATGCAGCTGTGGTGAGTACAGCTCATGTTGGAATCAACTGTGGCCCCTTCCCCTCCCCAAGGTGTCCAGCTCTGCTGCAGGCACCATTGTAACCAGTGTAAATGACCCATAGGAGAATGGCTTTGGTACATATGAAGCCAACGGGAACATATTTGCACATGGCAGAGTCACAACCACTCAGCCTGGGCTCTCCTTCCCTACCTCCCTTCCCATGCCTCTGAGGTTTCTGTCCAGGCCCTAGGACAGGCAGTGCCTGCAGACTGGTGCAGAAGGTGTGCTGGGCTCCCTGCAACACACCACAGAGCACAACACAGTGCTCATCCCCATGAGTGTCACAGTCACCACATCAGGGCTGGGGACAGTTCTTTTGTCCTGCCTGGTGATAGCAGCATTTATGCTTCCTGTATCCCACAGCTCACACTCTCACGGGCACATCTGACAAACAACTCCACATCAAGTGACCCAGAGGCCCTTCCAGAGACTGGAGTGAGACGGGATGTGAGTGTACAGAAGGGAGAAGAAGGTAAAAAGCCCCAGGCAAATGTGCCATTTGAGAAGGCAACAATGAAAGGTGTGTTTTGTTGAAGGCATCTCCCAGGCTGGAGCTCTGTGCTGGGCTCAGCACACACCTGCAGCCCTGATGCCTGGAGTGACCCTTCCAGTGACTCACGTATTCCTGGCTCCCAGCTCTTTTGGACCATTGAGGGAACTTCACATCTCACATTTCTGTCCTTGAGAGATCAACTGTCAACCCTTGAGATGTCCAAAATTCAGTCTCAGTATCTACAGGGAGAAAGTAACCCTGGCTGTTCTGGAGAGAAGCTCAGTGTCTCTGCCCAGCACATGGGGTGCCCTTGTACACTCTGCAGAGCACCCTGCACTCCATGCTAGGTGACATGGAGTTCTCCAAGAGCTAAAGAAGTTAGCTTAGCACTGACCCATGTTGCTGCTCCAGCACTACCTATGCTTCTCAGGGAAGCAGAAGCTCAGAAGTCCCTAGTAGAGATGGGGAAAATGTGAGAGGTTTGCTGGATTAGTGCTAGAAAACCATCGCTCTCTGTCCCCTTGCTCCAAAGTGTGCCCTGTGCTAGCACAGCACATAGGGTGGAGCACAGAGCCAGGGATGCTGGTACCTGCAGCAAGTAGGGCAGGATGCTCTCCTCCCTTTCCCTGCTCCATCCCCTGTAAGAGCACTTTGAAGGCTTTCTCCCTGCCTGACTGTCATGGGATGTGGGTGCCAGGTTTGTCCAGGTGGGTGGGAGGCAGCAGCCATGGGGAGCAGAGTGGGAAGCACGTCTGCTGGGAGCTACTCCGTACCAGCCTTACTGGCTTGGCCAGAAAGTTGAGTTCTCCTGGATTAGTTGGTCTGGGTGTGTCAGAGTGGTTTGGGAACACTCTCCAGAGCAGGATTTTTCACAGTGGAAAAAAAAAGAGGGGGGGAGGTCCTCTGTGATTTACATGCTAAGAAGATATCATCATGGCAGAAGAATTTCAGCTGATTACATTCTGGGTGTGGGAATACAGGACTTTCTTCAGTTCTCACCTTAAGGTTGACACAAAGCCCAGGAAACAATACACTAATACTTGTGCACTTTCCCGTGAACCTTAACCTGCAGAAGGATAAGGTGAGGATGAGATCAGGCTACAGGGGGTCAAGGAGTGCCTGGAAGCAGCAGCATCTGGTCTCCCACCTGGGCAGGGGCAGCAAGGAAGGCCGTCCTGCTGAGCCCCACCCGGCTGGGCCTGGCTGTCAGGAGCAGGAAGATCCTACTATGGATCTTTGGAATGCCTTTGGAAGAGGGCACAGCCCTGCCCCCAGCCCTTTCTGCCCTTCACAGCCAGCCCAGCTGTGCTGCTCTGGGTGCAGACAGGGCAATGCCACTAGCAGTCAGGCTTGGCCCCCAACCCATGCAGATTTGCTCTGTGCAGAGGTCGGGTGCGTGCAGGTATGTGTCTGGGGTTCTGTAGCCTCAGGGTTTGTGTGCTGCAAAATCCTTTTGCTGGGCAGGGAAGTATCTCCCCTGCCTTTCCTTTCTCTGCTCCTTGGCACACGTTCCCTGAAAGCCACTGACCAACACCAGCAGCACACATGAAGATTGTCCTTTTTGGCCTCTTTACCCCAACATGCTTCTCCCCAATTGGGGCTCAAAAGGGAAGGTGCAGTCTAGGTTTTATTACCCCTAAGCTCCACACCTGTATGTAGCCACAGATGTCGGGGCAGCAGTTGTGACCTTGGAGTAGCAAAGTTCTACGGATACAGCTTTACTGGGAGCTGCTTTCCCAATAGAGTCCTGTTGGATCACCCATAAACATTCATTTCAAGCCATGTAGCTCACAGTCCCTGCTTTGCAACACAGTTTATTGCTGAACCTGTTTTCTGCCTCAGTGGCTCTCAGAGCATGGGCCAGTGACTCTGCATCTGCTCATGAGCTTGTCAAACCTCCTGCCAGCCAAAAAAAACCTTCTTTCTGTGTTTCCTTAGATGACAATGATGCTGAGTCTGGGAAGCAGGAATCCGATGAGCCAGATACGACGGACAGTGAGGTTTGTTTGTTCTCCTCAGCCATCAACTTAGGCTGCCAGGTCCGAGAGGAGTAAGACAGGTTGTCCCCACCCAAGCTCCCTCCAGAAGGTGATGGCTCTTCCTGCTTGAGGTGCCAAACCTCATTCCCACCCTGTTACCCAACTTGTTGCTGAGGGATAGAAGTATCGCACTTTCCAGCTAGTCAAGAGTGTTTATGAACAGTAGTATTTGTCATCACTCCATAGCAATGGTCACAAAGGTCCTTGGCAATGCCACCAGCTCCCTGGGAAAACCAGGGTAGTTTGTAGACTGACTGCTCTTCTCGTTGCTGTAGGAGGCTGCCCCGTATGAAGACGATATCGTACAAGAAGGTGAGGCTGATGGGAAATACTTTTGCACCAAAGATAAAGCTCATGTGCTGCAGAAGAAAAGAAAAAGAGGACAGGATTCCTGGACAAAAGGTAAGGAGGAGGAGTTCTTCAGGGCAACAGCTCAGGGCTACATCTTCTGCTGTTTTCCCAAGGGGCTCCTTTAAGAAATGCCTGAAGGCACCAAGGGCATGCTCCTCCATCAAGCACATGCCACGCTGTACCATGTTTTGCCAATGCTTGTGTCTCCAGCCAGAGGAGCCCCTGCTAATGGTTACCTAGGGCAGCCTGGGCAGGGTGACCAGGAGAGCACTCCCGAGCACCTAAGCTAACAGAGCTTAGTCCTTCATGTTTGCTTAGCTGGTTGGGGGGGTAGTGATTGGGGAAGGCCAAATTCCCAGGAGTGAGTTATTGACATTCAGAGGAAGGTTTCTGCTCGTTCTGTTGATCTTCCAGTGTGGCTGTGGAGGTTTCCCTGCTGACAGAGGAATGTGTTGTACCCATGTTTCCTACAGGTGAATAAGCAGAAAACTGCTCCTGATAAGGGCAAGGATAAGACAGTGTGTTTGTCAAGCCTTAAAAAGTGCTCTGTCAGACATACTCCACTGCTCACTTACTCTGTACTGGGGTTAAAGACAGGGAAGTGTTGGTCCAATTAAAAATGCAGAGAGGGCTGTTGCTTAAGCATGGAAGAAGCTTGTTGAACAGCTCCACTATCACAGCACCTGAGTGACAAGAGGACTTGCTCTACGAAACCAGCTGTTCAGAGTACTGGGGAGGTAGTACCCAAGGGCAGACACATCCAACCCTCCAAGATTGGATGGAGATTTCCCAATTGAGGGGTGGATGTGTCTGTGGCAGGAACAGGGTGATGGAGAGGCATAACATCTCTCTCAGCATGTGGTGTGGACCACGTACCACACTGGAAGGGGGAAAAATGCATGGAATGCATTCTGCTGGTCTGGGTACCTTCTCAGATACACTCCTGCACCAGGCCAGTTCTCTGCCTACTTCTGCTTCACATGTTGTTTCTGTGTCCAGGGTCACAACAGCCTCCCCTAGATAATCCACACATCTCACATGTAATAGGTTTCTCTTCAGTTTCTCTTCATCTCTCCTTTACTGAGCTTTGCTTCCTCCTGTGCTGTCCCTATTTTGGGATGAGGCCACGCTGACTCTGTAGGTGTAAATCCATTGCTCTGTGGTTAACTCCTGCTGTCATCTTGCTGTTTACAGGAGCTAAAAAGTCAATGAGAGGAAGAAAGAAAATCAAAGTGGAGCAGTGCCCAGTGGGGATCACAAAGGAACTGGAGAATTGCTCTGCTTCCCACAAGGACAGCTCTGAGGAGAGCTAACAGCAGGGCAGTATGAAGCAACACAGATGCTGCAGACTAAAGGAGAGGGCTTGGAGGCCTCAGCATCCCACCCACGCCGGGAGAATGAATCCTTCTGCCGTGCTGGGCTAGGCAGTGGGGAATTCATAAGGATTTATTAATGAGTAGAGCCCTCTGAAACTCCTCACTCGGTGCCCTGGGAGAGGCTGGGGGAGGCGTGCAGGTGATACCTGGAACAGCCAGGTCACTGCTGGTGGAGCAGCACACTCAGTGACCCCAGCCCTGTGCCAGAGCAGACCCTCCAACTGCTGCTAGGAAGAGGAAATGCCTCTTTACAACCCTCACCCTTGATCAGAACCATGTTCTTCACTGGGATTTCATGCTTGGAGAATGGACTATCCAGACCCTGCTCCCCATGTAGGACGTCCTTGTGGCTGGCTGAAGGGTGGTGACCAAGCTGAACTCTGCAGGGCCCCATGCACAAAGCTGCTTTGATTAAATCCCTACCCAGGTTTCATATACACGTGGATCTTGTTTGACCTGAAGAAAGTCCATGCTATTCTTTTCTAGATAAGTGAGGAGCAAGCACATGGACAGAATGGACAGATCCCTGGAGAGGACAGAGAGAAGAGCATGGGAAGGGAGGGCTTGGGTGCTCCCTCTCCCTGAGGTGTCCTTCATGCCTGGAAAAGGTCAATGTGTGAGACCCAGCTGTGGCTCACAGCAGAGCACTAGCTCAGCAGTTCACACTGACCTTGGCAGGACTGCTGGGAGCCGTTTTTCAGGTGAATAAACCACTCTTAATCAACTTTTTTTCTGATGGGATGGGATGAGGAGAACTGCAGCGAGCAACCCTGCAGCCACAACATCCCTCCACGAGCCAGGCTGGGTTGTTCCTGGCACACAGGTGGAGAACAGGAACAAAACAGAGGGAGACCAGAGGAGGAGTGTTAGAGAACACCTGCCCTTGCTAGTGCACTCCTATTTCCTTTCCCCACAGTTAATTCTATTTAAACATGAATTTGCCCATCAAAGGGCAGAGCACAGCCAGCCGAGAGCAGCATCCTTATCCCGCAGCGCCTCCCCAACCCTGAAATCCCAATCAAAGAGCCCTAGCTGCAAGGGAGCAGGGGCTGGAGGGGACCAAGCCCTGCCTGGGTCAGCCCCGCACGGAGTGGGAGCGATGCGGTGTGAGTGATGC
>NW_008686533.1:76858-77089 GCF_000695815.1 Acanthisitta chloris
GCTGAGTGGTGCATGCGATGCGGTGCGAGTGATGCCATGCGGTGTGAGTGACGCGGAGTGGTGCAAGCGATGCAGTGCGGTGTGAGTGATGCGGAGTGGTGCAAGAGATGCCATGCGGTGTGAGTGACGCGGAGTGGTGCAAGCGATGCAGTGCGGTGTGAGTGATGCGGAGTGGTGCAAGAGATGCCATGCGGTGTGAGTGACGCGGTGTGAGTGATGCGATGCGGTGCG
>NW_008686534.1:0-729 GCF_000695815.1 Acanthisitta chloris
GGGCAGGGACACCATCCACTAGATCAGATTTCTCAGAACTCCATCCAAGCTGGTGAACACTTCCAGACATGGGCCAGTCACAACTTATCTGGGAAACCTGTTCCTGAGCCTTACCACCCTCACTGTAAAGACTTTTTTCCAAATATCTAATCTAAACCTACTCCCTCAGATTGTATCCATTCCCACTTGCTACATGCTCTAGGAAAAAGTCCCTCTCCATCTTTCTAATAGACCTTGTTTGAGTACTAGAAAGCCTCAATTAGGTCATTCCTAAGCTTGCTCTTTTCCAGGCCGAACAAACACAATTCTCTCTGTCTTTCCTTGTAGGACAGGTGCTCCATCCCCCTAATCCTCTTGGTGACCTTCCTCTGGACTCACTCCAACAGACCAATATCCTTTCTCTGCTGAGGACTGGAGAGCTGGATGTGGTACTCCAGGTGGTGTCTCACCAGAGAAGAGAGGCAGAATCACCTCTCTCAACCTGCTGCCCACATTGCTTTTGATGCAGCCCAGGATATGGTTAAATTTCTGGGCTACAAGTACGTATTACCAGCGCATGTCCAGCTTCTCATGGAGCAGCATTCCCAGCTCCTTCTCAGCAGGACTTCTCCTGATCTCTTCATCCCCCACCCTATATTGATACCAGGGATTGGATTGCCCCAGGTGCAGCACCTTGCACTTGATCTTAATAAACCTCATGAAATTCCCATGGGTCCACTTCTTGAGCTT
>NW_008686535.1:0-1138 GCF_000695815.1 Acanthisitta chloris
GCAGCGCTCCAGCCCCTCGCTGTCCTTCAGCCAGGCGTTCACCTTGTCCCGGGAGCTGGCCAGAGTGGACAGGGCAGGGGCACTGCCCGAGGGCAGGATCCGTGTCCACTGGCCCTGCAGCAGGGGACAGAGGGCACTGACATCAGGAGCTCCACACTCAGACCCTGCTGGTGTTGGCAGCCCGAGGTGTCACCCACCTGTGTGTTGGTTCTCCCCCCGGGACAGGGCTCAGACCTCTCGCCGTGGTGGTGGGTGCAGAGGTTGCTCACCCAGCTGGAGAAGAGCTCTGGAGACTTGATCTGGGGGACAGGGGAGAGTTGGTGGGGGGCATGATCCAATACCTCCAGCCCTGTTCAAGTGCCACCCCAGCTGCAGCCCCTACTGGCACCTTGAGGTGGTAAATGTTCTCCTCTGTGTCCAGGTCAACCCTCTGTGCCTTCTTGTTGACAGACATGACGGACTGACGGACATCGATAGCCCCGTGCAGCTTCCCCTTGAGGACCTGGAGGAGCCCAGGGAGACCTGTCAGGGGGAAGACTCCCCTTCCTCAGGGGGCTCACGGGGGTCTCCCCCACCCTGAGCCCACGGGGAAGCTGTGTGGACACAGCCTGGGCACACACTCACGTCCTGGCGCGTGGTGGCATATTTCAGGATCCCATTTTCCAGCACAAAGTACCTCTGGGGACACAGAGGGAAGGTTGTTGGGGGGAGCAGAGAACATTCCCTGCAGCCTTTCACCCAGAGGGCCAAATCACCCCAGGATCAGCCAAGTGGTGGCTCCCAGTGCCAGCTCTGCCCGTTACCTTGTGCCAGCCCTTCAGGGGCCATTTCCTCTTCTTGAGCAGGTACCCCTCGTGCCGTCGTGGCTCCTGCCCTGGGCTGCCCCGTGCCCTTGGCTCCTCCACCACTTCCCAGCTCTCTGAGCCCTGCAGGGACAGGGCTCAGCATGGGGGTCCCTCAGCACCAGAGGCAGTGCTCCCCACCTTGTCCCCAGCCAGGGACACTTGGCACCCCCAGGGGATGGAGCATCTCTGCATCACCCTCCTAAAGCAGGGTGAAGCCCCCCCAGGACCTCACCAGTCCCCCCAGTCAGCCTGTGTGCATCACTGGGGTCCTGCTGAGCCCCCCATCCCACATC
>NW_008686536.1:0-4169 GCF_000695815.1 Acanthisitta chloris
AAACTTCATCCCATTGGAATCAGCCCACTTTCATTAGTTTCATCAGATACAACTGTCCTCCTGACATAGCTTGATTAAGTGCTGAAGTACGTTGACAGCTTGAACTAGCTTGAATTACCTGATTCCATAATTGTACAAACATATCTTTTAGAAATCTACTTCTTCAATGAGATACTTAGTGTGAGGACTAAGACCAGGTTGGTGTCTAACCCAGAAGGGTGCTGGGATCTGTCTCCGCCATCATCACAAGGTATTTGTACGTTCACGGCCTCCTACGCTAAATTCATCTTTAGCAGGCACTCAAAATCTAGAGATCATCTTGTCATATAGATAAACACTGGTTTTGACAGCGAGTTGTTTTGTCAGTACTTGTGAAAGGGAAGCAACAGCCCTGGTGCAGAAGACCTGGAAGCTTGTCTCTGCCTGCCCTTGTCCACAGGGCCACAGAGCCACTCAGCTACCCAGCAACATCCCCAGAGCAGTGGCAACATGTGGAGGGGTAGAAGCAAGGACAGGCTGTGACTGAATGCTACAGGAGCCTCCCAATTAACATTCTCCTATTCCCCAACTTCCACTCAGTTAGAGGTCTCCTGAAGAGAACTACTGTATGTGGTGAGAATTATTTCTTTGATCCCCATCCCTACACAGCTTCCTAACAACCATCATTTGTCAGGGCTATAGATTGAAGCTTTTCTTTTTGATATTGTTATCTTCACACAGAGTCTGTTCACGAGGCACTGTTGGTACACATATTTAGTTGAAAGTATTCAATACAAGCAAGAATGTTTTAAATTTGCAATAACGATCCTGAAACATGTAATTGCTATTCTGGGGGGCAAAACTGCTTGTGTTCATGAATGTGAGGTGTAATCACAACCTTGACAGCAACCATTCAAAATTTATTAGAGACAAGAAGTGGACAGAATAGATAAACTCTAAATTTGATGTGTCCAGTATTAAATCTCCAACAGTGACCCTAGAATAAATGTGAACACTCCCAGATCTGTATCCCAAATGCTTTCTAACTGCACTGGTGAACGTTAGCTTGATGGTAGCTTGGACTCATTTTCACAGGGTGGAGATCAAAATGGGTGTGAGAAGTTGTGAAAGTATGGCATGAAAGCATATGAGGGTGACTAAGGATTAAATGCTTGATGGGCGGTGCTGGAGAACTAACAAGAGCAGCAGAATTTAAACCTGATGCAGTTTTCACTAGGTATTCTCTAGGACCAACATTGCATTTTGGGAAGAGTCCCATTATTCTTTTAATCACACCATTTTGTGTTTGGAGGCAATTCCATAGGTCATGGTAATGAAGAACCTGTGAGCTAATGAGTATTGGCAACACACAGGACTAGGACTGGGGAATGAACTGCACAACAAAGGACAGCTTGTGGTACCCAGAGAAAAACTTAGAGTAGTCAAGAGTCAGTTTAGGACTTCTCATTGATATACAGTGAACTCAGTTTTGTCACTCTAGTTATGAGGGCAACATTTACTATTTTGGGTGTGGTTTACACCCCAACTATAGAAATCTCTGCCTGTGGGGAGAAATAAGCACTTAGGGAGCAATTAACTTTATTCTGTAGATGAGGGAGGCAAAGATACCTCTGGAAAGGTGGCACTGTGTCGGCCAGGCTGGGCAACCCTGCCTTGGGATCCATGGGAGGAGCTACAGGCTGACCAGGCTGAACTGCTGCATCAGTTTTTACTAACTGCATTTTTAAACTAACTAAAAAATAAGTGTTTTCAGGAGGAAGAATGTGTGACTGCTTTAATGGGCATAAAATTGTCTCTTACTGAATAGCAATTGTTGAGAAAGAGACAAAGAAAAAAAGTTGAAAAGTATAATCTCTTTCATTTAGAAAAGCATCCCAATTACAGGCACATACAGAATGTGATAACATGTTTTTTGTTTGCTACTCACTGTCTCAAAGCAATTTAAACAGCCAAAGGAAATGAAAGAACCAGGAAGATTTACAGTATGTGTTGATATTCTTGCTGCAGGCAAAGAGATGTAGCAAATTGAGTTTAGACAGTTTTGAAAGGAATCCATTTGTAGAAGCCTAGGAATGCCATATTTTATTTTATTTCACAGAGGTGTGCATACAGTGTGCAAGGAAAAAAAAGGAAGATAAGATTTCAAGCATAATTGCATATAATTTTAATTTAAAATTGTTATGATCTTTTTCCATAAATTTTTCTTCCACAAAGTTATGGAAGAGAGGAAAGAAGTGGCAAACGAGAGTTACTGATGAGATGCACATTAAATAAGATACTTTCTTCTATTGGTTTGGGTTTAGTGACATCAGCTGAGTTTCCATTTTAAAATCGAAATATAGCAAACAGCTGTTACCTGATTGCTGTCATTCCACACTCCACTTGCAATATGGGAATATCAACAGGGAGCCGCAAATCTCCTAATCCAAGGGAAAATAGAGTAACTGCTTGTATTGATCAAATGTTAATATGGGAAAAATATTAAACCCAACCCATTAATCATGCATAGATGTTTCACAAATATCAGTATATGTATTCCTTTCATAACCTTAGAGGGCCAAGCATACTTGACTCTTTTCCAAAGTTTTAACATTCTTTAATACTCCTGTGGAGCAACCACTGAAAAACTGAAATGGCACATTACAAATACAGCACACAAGTTACAGAGAAGTCTGTGACAAAACCAAGTCTTGAATCCAGAATTATCCCAAATACCATATAAACCTTATTTTGTGACAGAGACACATTTCAAGCATCTGTCTTGGCCAAGTAGTCCTCTTGAGGCTCCCATAAGGCAGCTGGATAATTGCTTCATGCAGGCAAAAGGATGTATTGGATCAGAAGTGTGCTCTCATCCTGAATGACACTTTTCCCTTCAACTGGATCTGAGTGTCTGCAGAGCCTTTCACAGCTAAAGTGGTCACCTTTATCTGGTCTCCCTTCATTTTCCACAGACTTGCCTTGCTTTTGCAAAGTGCTTCATATGGTCGTCACAAGTGTAATGATTCCCTTTGATTTCTCTTCCACCAAGGCACTGGGATGAGTTTTCCATCAAGAATGTAGGAAGAGAAAACTAGAGCCTCAAGGAATCCTGCAGAATGTCTCCCCTCAAAAACACACAAACACTTTCATGGTCAGCAGACAGCCATGCATTTATATATGAGCACATTTCTCCCATCTCTCATTGCAGAGTCAGCTACAGTTAATGTAAAGGTCAATAAGTGGCCAAGCAAAGGACTTAAGCTGACCCTGCTCCTCAACCTTATCACCTTACTAGAAGAAGTGATCAAAATAATCACTTCTAAAATAATGTAAGCATCCTGCTTTGTGAAGCAAGATGGACTGAGGGCTAGTGCATTTTCTGCTTATTTCTCGATAAGCACCTATCCTTCATCTGCTCTTCCTCTCACATCCCACTTTGTGATTTATTTTTGTTTGCCTACCTCAGACAGTTCTTTGCCAAGCACCACTTTTGCAGCTCTGTGCAGCCACAATCTTCTCTCTGTTTTCCTATTCCAAATAAGGTAAATTCTGACACACATCCATGGATCACCCTCTCCAAGTTGCTTATGTGGTGTTCTCTGCTGTAGAGATAATAGAGGGGAAAGGATAGATTTCTTCTAGATTTGACTGAGATCTTGTTTACAAAATGTAAGAAGGGATATTTAGAAACAAAATTTTCTGCAAAAGCTAATAAATGTTTTGCAAAAACCTAAGTCATTGAAAATGCATTGTCCTTCAAAAGGTTGCAATATTACCAAGGACTTAATTGGATCACTAAAGCATGAAAATGAGGAAAGTGCAGCAATGCAAACATTTTCAAGAAAGGGCTTACTCCCTTTGCCAACATTTTCTCTGGGTGCCTGAGCCATGTGAGTGCCACCTCACCTAGAGGCTCCTCAAAATGCTTTGGTTTCTAAGCTCTACTAATGACGGATTTCACAGCTGGACAGTTTCTTTAGCAGATTGCTGATGTCTCAATTAGCAAATCCTAACTGTGAATAACAACATCTAGCCATGGGATTTAAGCTTCTTAAACCAATCTTTTGTCTTTTCTACAGCTTCCTGCATTTTACAGCTTCCAAGTGTCGGGATTGTTGCTTCATCCTGCTTTGCACACAGGCATCAAAAGTCAATTTTAGCTGAATTAAAAAAAGGAGCTGTGAATA
>NW_008686536.1:4190-41661 GCF_000695815.1 Acanthisitta chloris
TTTTACAGTCCCCTTAGTGTTCTGTCACATAACAGTGCAGGTTCAGTACTGAAGAACCCAATGTGAGGTAAGTGCTAGATCTTTTAATTGGGTAGGGATGTTCAATCCAGCATTCCTGAAATACTGGTAGCCATTTGATCATTAGTAATAGATTTGTCACTTAAGACAAAGCAAAGCATCTCAATGCCTCTCTTTTTGTTGGATTAGGCCCTTCTTATACTGTAAATGCTACTCTCCCCCAAAAGATGGGAGGAGGTGAAGCATTGAAAACAAGGTGTGCCTTTACTGACATAGGCAACCATCTAAAGATGTGCTGCTGCTGCTCACATGGCAGTCACAGGTTGAAAGTATATCCTTTCATCACAGGAACATCTTCAAGCAGACCACACAACTCTTCTATTGACACTCAGCACTTCTACATAGAGACACCTGCTTTGTCTTTAGTCTTCCCTCAACAAAAGACCAAAAAGTGTTTTAGGTTAGAAATATACAGTGCAGTAGCTCCTCACAAATGGCAAAGTGGTTGATGAGCTAGTAGCTATGGTCATGAAATATGCATGTGGACAATGAGTGCTGAGTGGAAATGTAAGCTATTAAGGTCCTTATTTCATTTAGGCTATTGTAAATCCTTAAAGGCTTCTCCAGAATTATCTGGACTTGAAATGTGGGATAGAATGATAAAGCATCTTTAATTCCTGTGAATGCAAATGATATGAGAGTGGAGTATATTATTTCAGCATGAATATTGAGGCATTTGATTTTTCCTCCTTGTGACTAAACTTTACTTCTAAGTAGAAAAGCTAAAAGGAAATTGCTAAGTATATTTTCTTACTGTACATAATTTGTCCACTGCAGTGTTCAGGACACCATGTCTAATCACACTTATATTCTCACAGCACAATGAAAGGAGAAAACACTTTAAAAATCAAAGACATGGTCCTTACAGGCTCTAAGGAGGGCCTAAATTAAAATTTAAACAATATCAAGAGAACACTTTTGGTCAGAACTTCAGGATGATGTGGAGTAGGAACTCTTAAAATAGTTTTGACACTGATTTCTCAAGTATTTTTTGCATTGTGCTGGATCAGACCTAACTGGTATTTTGGATGTGTTTCTCTGTGCTTCTCAGTTGTCTCCCTCCCTTGCGTGACACTACTACTGCAAAGAATTTCCTGCCGTACCAGATCCCTTGCTCCCTTGCAGACTTCCTTCTGTGCCTTGTTTACTGCCAAAGGACTGCAAGTAAGTGACAGCTTGACTTTGAGCTCACACCATGTTTTAGATCAGACTCCTCTCATCATGGAATCACAGTGAAGTTTTGAGTTGGCTTTTCCATTTTAGCATTTCCCAGAGATCACCAGCATCACTGATTGTGAATCACAATTTCAGCCAGCATTAGAGAACACTGACTTTGAATATCTTGTTTATGCTCTTAGGGAAATTACTCTGTGTGGATGATTTCTGGTTTCAAAGATAGGCTTACTTAGCCTTGCCTATTAAACAGTTTGACCATAGGAACTGTAAGAAAATCCAGAATCCCAAAATGTCCATCCTGGGAGATGTGAAACTGATTGAAGGAAAACAATTCTTTGAAATTTGCCTCCTTTATGGATCTTCCCTTTCCTTTCTGGCCTGCAGACACAGTAATCAGAGAATCACCATCATTACTAAGGAGATGGGGAAGTTCTCATGATTCAGATCACCTCAGATAGATCCATCAGCAGTAACATCTCAATAATTCACAAGTTTGTGTAGCCATATATTTTTCTTTCATCTTGGTGCTAATGTAGTTAACATTAATCGCAATGCTTTGTTGAAATATCACCACAATTACAATAAGATGTCCTGTTCTTGAGTTTGGGAAATCAGGAATAATTTAGTACGATGTTGAAGATCCCCTATCTGTCTACATGCACCAATAGCATGCACTACATGCAACAGTCTGACCTCACTCATTAATTTTTGGGAGAGGATTACCAGCTAGTTCTTTTAATTCAGCAATGAACTGAATAACATGAAGTGATTCAAAAGGGTCAAAAAATGTAATTATTGTGTTAGTTCTTCACTGCCATGTGTTTGGGCTCAATCACAAAATAATACCTGTGTGAAGTTTTTACTCTGAGTAAATTACCATCTCCTCAGCCTAGAAAGAGCTGGTCAGGAGGAAGGAGCTAACTCACCAGCTTTTGGCACAGCACTGTCAAATGCACCTTTCAAAAGGATGCTATTGCTTCCATAAGTCATTAGGTGTTTTGGTTCAGATTATGAAATCTTTGTCTGCAAAGTAATTTCCTTTTTTTTTTTTGGAAGATGGTGATTTTGGAATGTCCTTAATTAACATACTTTAGTTCAATTAATATTTATAACATTTTGCCCATTATTTTGTGGGAGAATGTCTGATTGCTAACGGACATGTGAGCAATCCAGCCTTGCTAACCGGGCCTGAGCAAGCTGCAAGCCAAGCTGTTCAAGGACACAGCTGCAGCTGGAATGTGAGAAAAGAGGGAGCAAGATAAGCAGCTCCTGGCTGTGGGATGCAGGAGCTGAAGATGGTTAGAGGTGGAGAGCAATGACTGGGGCATTTTATGATTGATATGTTAATAACCAATTATGTTGTGTGTAAGGTGGGCTAGTAATAGTAGTTAACCAATGATAAGTGGGCACTTATAATAGGTGTGTATAAAAGAATCACTTTTGTAAATAATAAAGGAGTCAGTCACGAGATAATAATGGCGTCGCCTTTGTACGTGACCTCTTGCATTATTTTTTCCTTTATTCACTTTAATGCCACTTGTTCTAACTCTGAAATCACTCTTTGCTTCAGTGATACAGTGCACAATGTTTGTTGTCTCACCTAATTACTTTGGCTGTGTTTGGTAGTATCTTAGCAAAATAAGCACTTTCTATTCATTACCTAAATCAGTGATTGGAAAATGTTGACATTTTACCACTATTTGGTTATATATGATGTCGTAGAGATAAACATATCTGGTGGACTTCACAGAAGTCAATATTTAATAAATGACTGCCTTATAGGGACTTCATCTGTGAAATTAATAATAAATGTTTTCAAATAGATGCTTTCCAGCATAAGGCCTTTTGAATCATTTATAAGTTGGGTCCCTTCAGTAAGTCTTTTCATATTTAATGCATTAAGTTGGAGTATTTATTGCATTTCTGAAAAGAACAAAGAATGAGGTTCAACAGGAAAATCACTCAGGGTTTGGATGAAAGGAAGATCACATATTTTAGGTCATATACAATTAACAGGGGTAGACTGTGCATTTAGGTAGACCCTTAAATAAAACTCTATGCATCCCACCCTCAAGAAAAGGCTTAAGTTTTGCATTCACATCTGAAACACCACTTGTCCAGCAGTCCCTTATTATGCAGAGTAACTTTCGGTGGGGTCTTTTCCCTAACACAGACAGCAAACAACTAACCCTACCTACCTGTTGCCTGTCTTATCCACTCTACTGGCCTCAAGGAGGATCCCAGGCACATCTCCCAGCACATCTCTGGACTCCTCTGATGAACCCTTCTGCCAGGACTGTTAAAGCAGTTTGCAAAAGGGTTATTGTACCACTTTATAAACTGGATTATTATCAGCAATCTGGCTCCTAATAATCATAGAATCACGAAATGATAGAATGGATCACCTGAAAGAGGCTTTAAGGATCATCTAGTTCCAAACGCCCTGCTATGGGCAGGGGTGTCACTCACTAGACCAGGTTGCTCAAAGAGAAAGTGAAAAGAGAAATATTTTCTTGCATCAGTATCTAAAGGCAAACCTTCAAGGAATCGGCATATAGTCATAGCTGGGGTTACTGAGACTAGACATTTTGACCATTTAACACTTGTGTGGAGGTCCATTGGGGAGACTGTTGGATCATAGAATCACAGAATCATAGAATGGTTTGGGTTGGAAGGGACCAAAAATATCATCTAGTACAACCCCCTGCTTTGGGCAGGGACACATTCCACTCAACCATGTTTCTTAGAACTCCATCCATCCTGGCCTTGAACACTACTAGGGATGGAGCATCCACAGCTTCTCTGGGCAATTTGTTCCAGTGCCTTACCACCCTCACAGTGCACAATTCTTTCCTAATATAGATCTAAACCTCCTCTCTTTCAGTTTGAATCCATTCCCCCTTGTTCTGTCACTACATGTTCCTGTAAAAAGTACCTCTCTGTCTTTCTTGTAGGCTCCCTTCAGGTATTGGAAGGCCACAATTAGGTCATCCCCAAGCCTTCTCTTTTCCAGGCTGAACAAACACAATTCTCTCAGCCTTTCCACATAAGAGGTGCTTCATCCCTCTAATCACCTTTGTGACCCTCCTCTGGACTCTGTCCAACAGGTCCATGTTCCTCCTGTGATGGGAACCCCAGAACTGGAGGCAGTACTCCAGGAGGGGTCTCATGACAATGGAGTAGAGGGGCAGAATCACCCCTCTTGACTTGCTGGCCACGCTGCATTTCATGCAGTCCATGATACAATTGCCTTTTTGGGCTGTGAGTGCACATTGCCAGCAACTTGCTGTGAATTATTATGAATGATTCATTTTCAAAAGCTAGAAAATGTATAAGCATGCACTTACACATGTTCAAGGCACCAAAACAAAAATCAAACACTTCTTCACTTCAGTGAAAATTATGGATCACTTTTCTTTTGCATCTTATGCAAAAAAAATATACAAATATTTGTAATGAAGGTCTTCTAGTTGACTTTGCATGATTAAATTTTGCCTTCCTGTTGTACAGATAGATGTTGCTATTGTATGCAAGATGTTCTGCATCTGTGACACACAGATTAGCATTTACTATTAGCAGCATTCTGTTTATTTTGCTGCACTACTCATTTGTCTGAAGGTATGTTTATGTTGTGGTTATCACTAACCAGACTATGATCAGTTCAAATGGCTGCACAAGGTGAATGAATAGCATGTGGCATGTCTTAGTTTGATCTCCTGCAGATTCAGTAGGTCCCACTGTGATATCAGGCCCTGATATAATCTTATCTTACATTAATACAAGGCAGCAGAACATAGGTGTGGATGAGGAAGCTCCCTGCCTCCCTGCCAACGAATCATGCTGAAACTGTGGAAAAGAAGTGGCTCAGTTTTCCATCCTCAGTCCTGAACTTGAAATATTTCTTTAATACAGCATAGAAGAGCCCAGAACCACAGGAGAGTCAAGAATTACATCTGCAAAGCAGAGGAGATTCTTCTCAGCAGGACGGAAAAGGGTGGGTGGATGCTGACAGTGGCTGAGATTGCAGACGTATGCAGTATTTGATATCATTGGCCTTGCAAAACTCTCTAGTCACTGTACTGGCTCATTGCTATAAGGCTAATCTTCCCATGCACACAAGTGCAAGTGCTGATTTAGACATTGCATATTCTGCCAAGAGTTGAGACAGCTGGAAGTTCAGTGCCCCAAAGAGCAGCACCCTGGGGTCCTCTGGGCTGAACCAGACCTTTCTCTTTTCTGCATATATACACAAAATGTCACATGATGTATCAAATCTTTACTAGACACAGTAGCTGAAATTTGTTAGAGGCTTAAAATGAATAATTTTTTTCTCAGCAGTCTGAATAAAACACAGTGATTATTCAGTAAAGGTCTAGAGGTATACATTGATTTGATAATTTCATTACGATTTATTAACAAATCACTGTATCTTAGTGTTAGTGATATTTGTTTGCAACAGATGCTTTTCATTGCTTATGTGATTCTCTTGCAACAGTGTTTAAATTAAACACTCTGGATGTATGCTATAAAAATAGATTGCAGACATCACTCAAATTCACACAGATTCAATTGAACTTTTGCTTTAAATTTCAATGAAGTTTCCAAAGTCTTTAGATCTTTACTATGTCTGGCTAGCTGCAGTAATCATATTGTAGGTTTTCCTGCCCTTGTTGAAGTAAACAATTATGCAGAATGCATGTCTTTGAGGACAACCTATTTTTGTATTCCTAATTGCTGTATATTCATAGACAGGAGAATGAATGCTGGTTTCACTTCTATTCTAAAGAAAGCAAATTATTTCAGCTAAGGATTTGAGAAGAAAATGAATACAGGATTTAATGTTTTACTTTCTGTAACAAAATCTGATGTAATCTTTATGTCTCCTCCACAGTCCTTTTCAATAAGAGAAATATTTAGATGGGGAAAAAAAGGGTTTCCCCACCCTAATCTTCCCCTAAGTTTAAAATTCTCTCAAATAAGCAAAAATTTAAAAATAAACTTTTCCTTCCTAATGTCTTCAGACATTAGACTCCATGAAATATTCTTGGTTTGTGTTTTCTCTTGTTGAGAACATTGGTAGGCCAGGGCAGCAACAAAGGAAAATTGGAAACAATTTTTGGTCCTACTGCTTGCTCAGAGTTGGTCTGAACTGGTGCAAATGACTTTGCAGTTTACCAGCAATGCTCTGATACAAACAGTTGCTAAGGTCATTGCTTAATTAAATACTCACTTTACTTCTCTTGCAAAGTGGCACCTGCTTTCTGGAGGCTGTGTTAAACCAAGGACCAAAGTTCTCACCATTTAAGAGGCAGTATCCTCCCACCATCACTTCTGCCTTCTCCCTTTCTCCCCCTTCCCAAATACGTAAGCACTCAAGCTCTAACCAATACCCTAACACACGTAAATATAATTTTTCCTGACAGAAAATACAAGTATTCTTCTCTTATTTCAGTTGCTGGAGACTGGAGAGGCAAGAGTCATGCTGTTATTTTCTCTAAGGAGCATCATCCGGATTTAAACACAATTATTTGTGAACATGGACTAATTTCAAAATCCGTATGTTCTCCCACAGGCTCTAGGAAGAATATAGTCTAACAGCTGGAAATAACATTAGTAAAGTGCAGCAAAGCCTATTATATAGAAAGTGAGAAGTCAATACCATCTTCATAGAAATATTCTGATATTAAGGAAAGAAACTATCTCCTGTGAAAACTTCTATTAGATTTTCCTTAGAGCTATGAGAAATGAACCATCAAAGATTTAGCCATGGCGGATTAAGATTTTATTGCTCCTAAGTGCCAGCTCAACCTGACTGGCCCGATGCAAGGGAATGCAGTTCCTCGGGAAAGGAGGAAATTGCAGTTTTCTAGTAGGGGAAAACTGCCTGTACCTCAGGTGCAGCCTGATATCCTGGTTGAAACATGCCCCGTTAGCAGTTCAATGCAGCATAGGAGTGTACAAAACAAATACTCTCTTTTGATGCTCCTCCAAGAGCAGTAATAATTTCCAGACAAAAGCAAAATTTCCCACATGGCATGTCTTGTCCATTAGAGAGTGGAGAAGAAAAAGAAATATGCTTCCAACAGATTTTCTAAGTCACCATCACCCCTGGTGCGAGTGACTCTGCAGTTTTCTGCGTTAATAGTGTGAACTGTGTTTTGATGAGAGCTGGAATTTTGACCATCACATCCTGTTAACCAGACTGATGATGGTTTTTTTCTCTTAGTATAGTGGAGCCTTGGCAGCAACTTGATGACAAAACAAATTTTTTAAATTGTGCTGCTCTCATGCATCAACATCACACAGTAGAGAAAGTCTCCAAAAAAATATATAGGGATTTGGGGAATTTTCTTAAGGATGAAAATAATGAAGGCAATGGTTGGGAAAACAAAAGTTAGAAAAGAAAGTAATGTTGCCATCTAAGAGCTTGAAAAGAAAGGGAGAAGAAGGATACGAAGTCAGGAATTAAGATCACATTTGCTCTTGTATACTAATAAAGTACAAAAAATATTCAGAAAAGCTGAGGAGGAAAAAATAAAAAAATCAGAAAGGAATTTACACTGAAACAAACAAATAAACAAGCAAAAACTAACTAGAGAAAGCTGACAAGGCAAGTTGTTGAATTGCCATCCTGGGAGATATCAATCTATGTGAAATGGCTAAGAATAACTAACTCAATCCAAGCAGATGCAAAGGGATGGAAATGACAAGTCCCTGCCAACTCGGTCTGCAATGTCACTCCCATACATTCTGTCATTTTGGTTTCCTGGAGTGCAAGTCACATTTTATCTCATAGATGCCAATCAGATTATTTCCTATCACAAAGACAACATTATTGGATTCATATAGACAGCACCCATCTTAGCTGTCACCAAACATTATTACTTTTTCATTACAAGAAACTGTATTTTGGCTGTTTGCCATTTGTTGGTAAGCTTCCTTGATCTTGGGTTGGATCGTGTGTGCTGAGCTCACCAGCACTGCAGTATACAAATTGTTACAGCTGAAAGTTAAGTCAATACCTGGTAGATGCAGCATGCTAATCTCACCATTAGTACTCCATTTGAAGCTCTGTGTCCTGCTCCAGGCTCCCTAATACAAGGCAGGTATGAAGCTACTGGAAAGAGCCAGCCAAATGGCTAGAAAAATGATTAAAAGCCAGAAGCATCCCTCATACATAGAGGCTGAAGGAACTGGGACTGTTCAACATGGAACATGAGGAGAAGGCTCAGGGGGCATCTTATCCACAGCTATCAATACCTGATGCTGGGAGTAGAGAAGATCAAGCTGGGTTCTCCTCAGTGGTGTTCAGTGTAAGGTCAAGAGACAGCAGGCACAAACTGAAATGCATAAAATCCTGTGTAAATGCAGCATAAGAATTTTTTAATATACTTTTTTTATTTTTTATTGTGAGGATTGTCCCAAAAGGCTGTGGAGTTTTCATCTTTGGTGATATTGAAAACCTAGCTGGATATGATCCTGAGTCACCTGCTCTCACTGACCATGCTTTGAGCAGGTCATAACCAGAGGTGCCTTTCAATCTCAGCTATCCTGTGATTGGTATACTCTGTAAATGCAAGAAAATAGAAACTGTTTTACAATGATGACATATAATTAAAATGGCATAGCATTTCACTGTGCACAGTTCTGGGACATGTTCACTGGGACAGTTTATCAGTATTGTTAGAACACTGACTTGTTGCATGTTACAGGGCCATTATACAAATAATCCACACCATAGAAATCTGTAGATTCTTCTGGTTTACTACTTCCTAATGTGCAACAGAAGTCAACGTACTTCATGTAAAGAAATAATTGCTACTGGATTTTCCATCGCTGACAACATTTTAAAATATATATGAGCTTCAAACCATAGGCACAATTCAGGCACTTTGACATGACAAATATTACCTGAAAACTGAGTAGAAAAAGGTCTTTTGTTGGTCCCTAAACCTGAGTAGTACTGACTCTTTTCCCTTCACTAGAGGGCAAAATCCTGCCTGGGATGAATGAGAGTTTTGCTATTCCATTCAGTAGGGTCAGAACTTTGCAAGTACTCAGTTCTGAGATACGCTCTGAAAGTAATGGGCAAATGGTCCACATCACTCAATATAAAATACTGGGGGATGCTTTCATAGATTTCCCAAGATGACAAAGAGCTATGAATAATTAAACTTAATTTAGCTAAAACTTGCACTGTTAAACCCCTAAAAATGCTCTAGGATTCCCTATAATTAAGATTCCAGCAGAATCTCAGCTAAAAGGCATGGAGATCCTAACCATCCTTTCCTTCTGCTGCCAGTTACTACCAGCTGATGACATTAATTGAACATGAAATTTCTGAGACTGGCACAAAGTGAAACTCATCTCCCAGCACTCCTCCCTCTCCATCCAGAGGGATGAAGCAAGTTTCTGGGGTTTCCTGGCAGATGACTAATTACCAGGAAAGCAAGGGAACAAGCACAGTTGGAGTTTCTACTCAGGGAGCCATCAATAGCCTGCCAACACTTCAGAATGTTCTGCTGTCCCATGGGCATCACCAGAAAGCAGTTGTTTAGCATAAGGTGTAATAGAGTTTCCACTCAGCTGAGTGCCATTGATTTTAAAAGAGTTCAGATGACCTGTAAGATGCAGGCAGGCATCTGTCACCTCAGGGCAGGGGTGGAGAGATGCAGGGCAAAAATATCGTGGTGAGGTGGACAAGAGGAGGATTTAAGCAAATGAGATTAAAATCCTTTTAAGTCTGGATGACTGGAATGTCTAATTTATTATGCTTACCCTCAGTTTGGATTAAAATAAAGCTATTTTCAGGTCACCTTTTGCAGCTTTATTTCAGATCACTTTTCTGAAGCTGAGCAGAAGACAGGGTAATGTTTACACAACTGGAGGCACAAGTGAATGCAGTGACTTTCTTCAGCATGTACTGTAATGACACCTTAAATCCAGCTTCTTACAAGATGTACTCTTTGATTGTATGCAATCTGTCATGGGCTTCCAAAATATGTAGGTTTTCTTGGAACACACTGAAGTAAATGACATTCTATATATATAAAAATGAGCCAACAATGTCAGAAGATTGACGTGACAGATGGCACAAATTTTAATCCTGTTAAAAGTAATACAATCAGTGAATTGTATCTTATTTTCTTGTAGCAAATGACCATTCATGATAGTTAAAAATCCAAAAGTTTCTGACATCATCTCATGGTATTCTCTTATGCCAGCAGGTGAAACTTTCCAGTTGCTTTCCAGAAGAGAAATCCATGTGGAAGTCTGGATTTAAAGTAGTGATGATCACTGTCACAAGGGATTGAATATATATGAAGTAAAGATACTACCCATCCTAGATTTAGTATTGCACATTATTAACCATGTGAAACAGAAAAACAATAGGCTAACTAATCTGAAAATTTCACAAATTGAGGAAATATTATAATCAATTGAAAGAAAAATCTCACCAGGAAGGGACTGTTTTAGATGACTGGCACTGCTACAAGAATCTCTGCTTAGAAACTCTGCAGAACTATGAGCAGTGCCCAGCAGAAGAGAGTGAGAATTTCCCAGTAGTTAGAAAGCCTCAATTATGAGACAAAACTGACTAACCTGTGTTGTTTATATGCAGAAAAACCAACACAGAAAAGCCCAAACAACAAAATACAGTGATCATATTCATAGGCATGCAAGTCTTCTTTGAAGAGACAACATTGCAGTACAGGATAAGTTGTAATGGGGAGAAACTGCAGGAAGGAAGATTCAGTTTAGATAATAGGAAAAAATTATGTTAAAGTATTTTGCATCTCTGTTTCTAGGGCAATAAAGATTTATGGATTTTCATAATCTGGCTTTTACATTTACAATCAAATTCCGAGTTTCTCCAAGTCATTAAGATTTATAGCTCCCAAGATCTGAAGAAGTGCAAGACATATCACATTTATGGGAACTGCAGACACCATAACCAGGGTAACAGAGGAGCTCCTAGCATCCCCAGGTGGGTCATAGAAAATAAGTAAACTGACAGACACTTGCTCAAACTCTTTAAGTCTGAACTAAATGTGAGTTTGTGTGGAGATAATAAATATATAATTATCCAGATATTATAGTTAGATATGTAGGGTAATAATGATCTATATTAATGGCAATTACTAATTTTATACATATGCATGTGTGTGCACATCTGCAGAGGTGAAAGTGGAAATAAGGGTAGATATTTAAAGGCAAAATTGCACTGTCTGTGGTTGGTTTTACTATAAAAATAACTTCTGAATGTTGCTGAATTTCAGTTAAAGTCCTAGTACAAAGTACATCCATACCAAAAGATTTCTTTAGAAGCTGGAGTTCCATTTTTTTTTGTTTGTTTGTCTTGTTAATTTGTTTGGAGGAGGGAATGAAGATTTTCAGATCTAATTATTTAATTGCAGACTTGCAATTACCCTATTAAAGACAGTGTATAATTAAGACAGCAGAATATTGGTAAACAATGACTTGGTTTCAGTTGTAAACAAGGAAAAAGTTATTCTTAGTAAAACTTCTCAATTGCTTCTGATGTTTTTATTGAATATGTACGTGGTAATTTTTAAAACTAGTTATATTTTTTTAAATTACAATAAACATAAAGAGTATTCCAGTGTTAACCATGTGCCATACCTATGCAGTGGGGCTGCTGAAGTAAATTCTTGTAGAATTTGAAAATAGTAGGGTAGTGAGTCTAAAATGCGAAGATTAATTTTCTGCAAATCAACCCAGATAATGGGATATAGAAGAAAACTGTTGTACTCAATCTGAAAATCTCTGAAGGAGGTTAAAACCTTCTCAGCAAGATGAATAGATTTTGGCTACAGTCTTCAGTTACCATTAGTAAGAGGTGAAGAGGAAATGCTGCCCAAGGACTGAAGAGAGCTTAGCTCAAGAGGATGCTCTCTGGTCCAGCACAGCACTGCCAAAAGGCAATGTGCCAGAACTGGGTCTCATCCTGCCACTCACAGCAGACTCCTGAGTGCATCTTGGCAGGCTGGAGCTGCAGAGGTGTAAGCTCTGCAATAGATTCACAGCACTAGGGTCAATACAAACAGAAATCAAAGTTGTGGGTATCATATAGACATGCCCACAAAAATGTGAGTTGTATCTGTGCTCTTTAAAGGGGTTGTTATCAGACGCTTTTCTTTCAGTCACAGGGAATAGCTGCTGCTGCTCCCACGGCTGCAGGGGAAGAAACATAATCCATGAGGAATGATGAATCATACAGAATCACAACAGAATATTCAGAGTTGGAAGTGACCTATGATGATCATCAAGTCCAGTTCTTGGTCCTGCACAGGACATCCCCAAGAAACACACCATGTGCCTGAAAGCATTGTCCAAATGCTTCTCAAACTCTGTCAGGCTTGGGGCTGTGACCAGTGCCCTGGGGAGCTGTTACCCGGGTTTGGTTCTGGCTGCCACAGTGCTCACAGTGAACCAAAGATGTGTGTTACCAAATGCTGCTGGGCAGCGATGCTGGAGAAATGTTTTTTTCTCCTGTTACCATGGTGATGGCCAGACCAGACAGCTAATGAGATGTCTGATGGGGCAGGCAATATAATACCATATGTGTCAGGCTGGATGTGGGACAATTATCCTGCGTATCAGGTACCTACTTACCACATCTCATCTAGCTGACTTGTGATGAAGGTGGCTAAAGGAATCTTTAAGCTGTGTTATCTTACTTTGAGAACAATCTTTATTCAAAATTGGATATTTCTCACCCTTTCTGAGCTAATACTGGACACTGAAGCCATCTGTAGTATTATTATAGCCTGCTATCTTCTATTCCAAATTAGTCCATTAATTATTAAGATCTAGTAAAAATCACTATGACAGGAACATGCTGCACTTAGGTCTGAAAAGAAAACATTAAATCTTTCCTAAAATGTAAGTTCTTTTACTGATCACATTATTTCAATGCTTTAGCTTCTAGCTGGAGCACTTCTAGCTTCCAGCATTTTTAATATGGTTTCCTGGAAAATCAAAGGAGATAAGCACATGTGTCTGCATAATCAAATCAGCCCATCTGTATTGGAATAAACACAGACAAAGACTTATGGCCTTATTTCATTAGTATATACTACTGCAAAATAAGTGGTATAATACATATGAAAATAATTTGCATTTTTTATTTTAGTCTAAATCCAGATTAATTTTTTTCTTTTTAAGCAAAAGAGCTCATAATCAATCTTCTACTTTGAATTTTATATATAATCTGATATTCAGCAGCCTTCTGAACATAAAATCCTATGTGGGTGGACACAGAGGTATGAAGCTGGGATTTCAGGCAACATAGAGGGGCAGAGGTTTTGAAAGCAATAGACAGAGCTGAAGCAGAGAGAGGAATGAAAGTAAGGAAATAAAATCTCAGCAATTTCTACTGTTGCAGGTGTCAGGCACTTAAGGACTTCAGTTTGAGAACTCTCCCTGCTCAAGTAACCTAATCACACGATCATACAATCAGACCCACTACCCACTTAAGGAATGCTTTAGCAATAGCATCCATATTTCTCAAAAAAAGCACCAAACGTGATCTGGTTACCCAATAATGAGTCCAAGCAGTTTTACACAGGCTGCATATCATTCACAATTTAAGTCTAGTGATGGCCTATTTTGAATTATTCAGTTTGGGTAATTACTCTACAAAATGCTAAGGCATAATGCTTCGGTTCATGATTTACACCAAATGTCTTTGGACATACCCTAAATATTATCTGAGCCCACTTCAACTAGATACATGTAAAACAGCTATGATAACAGCTACTCAAACAGCTACTCAAGCCACTGTTCTCTTGGGGGAAAAAAAAGGCAGGACAGGGAACACATTACTGAAATCAAATCCTGCAGTAATAATAGGTTACCTCAAACACCTGCCTGCTATTAAGTCCATATCTTAAATCAATTATATAGCTCATTACACAATCACTGTTTAGACCACCTAGTTAAATGCAACATATAAACACACAGATTAAAAGGAGTACATCTAAACTAGAGATGTGCTATAGAATTTAAGAAAAGGCTAATTAAGAAAACAATCTCTTCAGTAATGAGATATAAAACTCTTAATTTATTTTTTTTCCCTTCACTTGGAAACAAAGTCACCCATAACTCTTACAGAAAGGCTGTAAAAAAGGCACTACAGAAAGCAGCTTCTACAGTGAATGATTTTTTAGACTTGGATGTCTGGAATACAAGGACTAGATCACTGTCACTGTTGAAAGGATGCACTCCTGAAGAGAAATTCTACATGTGCTAGGTAAAAATAAATTAGAAAAAATAGGTATTGGAAAAGCAGTTCTCTGTGGGCCTGGATGTTTTTGTCCTACAAATCCTGTTAAACAAGAACCAGCCCAATTACACTGAATTATATGATGCGATATGTTTATTTACTGTAGAAACTTTTCACTGGGTATGAGAAGAAGAACAATCTTGGGTTTATAGCCATCTCTTTGCCCTTAGATGAATTTAAATAGCAATTTGAAATATTGGAGGCAGGCAAATTGCAGTTAATTTTCCTAAGAAATACTCCAGAGATCATACTTCATTATTATTACTAGCTGTTATGTGCATTATAATATCATCTAGAAGCTTTACTATGGACCTGGGCTTCACCCATTGCTACAAATGTTAACTCTGCACCACAATAATAGTCGTAGACAGGTAAGAAGTGGGAATGTTTGTACTGATTTCAACAAGTGCTGAATTCTGCATTCCTAACATCAGTACTGTAGATGTTTCAGTTCTGCTTAATAATGCGGCAGTTAAAAATAAATAACAGAGAATTTCAGCCTTTCTCCATTCTTGATCTGGGGAATACACACTGACTGTTTTATGTTGTAGAAAATGTGTTTGCAAAGCTAAGAACCACCTTGCTGCATTTCACAGGGAATTTTTGTCAAGTTCTATAAATCAAAAAAACAAGCAAAAATTTGGTGCTCTGCATTCGACAATTGCTTATGCTCTCTGTTAGCTCCTGTTTGAATTTTCAGTTCAGCTTTTTTCTTTACATCATTCAAATAACAAAATTTCTTCCCAGCCTATTTTCCCCAAAGCATTTGTTACATGTGCAAATCTGAATTGTCCAGGAATATCCTACTAATGCTCTGTGTTAGTCCCCAATGCTAGCATTCTCTCCCTTCTTCTACTCATTAGTCCCTTGCCTGTTCATCCAGGAGATGTATTCAGCCCTTTTGGCACATGCTCTATCAGTAAGTGGGCTACTTTCTCCCTTGGACTCTTTGGCAATTTACAAATAATTCCTTACAAATGTACCATTCTCATTTCTACAGGTACTGCTACTCTTAGAGATTTTCCACTTCTCTGTGTTTAAAAACTCCATTTTTGTTCGAATGGAGTCTGTAATACAGATAATACAAAGCCTTCTATGTGATGGATCTCACACTGCTCTTCCACAAGTCTCTGTGGTGTTTACACTCACATTTTGGGCAATGTTTATTACTGACACCTTCACTGATGAAAATGCCCAGTGTCAGACTGGTCTTAATCCCCCCAGGACCTCTATTTCAGCACAAATACTTATTGGCAATAGTTCTCAACTGGCCTCTTCATTATCCATTTAACATGAATTTTATTAGTGCTCTAGAGCACTAATGTTCTAATGGTGATATGAAAATTATGAAAGTTTATTATGTGCTGCTATTAACCAATTTTCTAAGTTCAGAGAATAGAAATAGAACTTACTCTTCACAAAGTTTTCTTGAAGGACTTACGTCTATTGTATTCTTATCTTTTGGTTTTGTTGTTAGCTAATGCTTCTACCAAACTCGAACCTCCTCCCTTTAATTTCACTTGGGTCAGCCAACAGTTCCTTATGTTCTTTTCAAATTCAAGAGAATTATTCTGCTTCTGTTTGAATTTCCATGATATATTAAAAGACCAAAGATTACCTCAAACAGATTGTATTCAATTTATCAAAACTGGCTGATATTTAACATATCTATCTCTGGATAGATGTGAGCCACATGTCTCCTGGGTACTATAAAACTGGAAAGTGCATAGTTGTCATCTGAAAACAAATCACACAACTTTATTATTTTGCTAATAAAGAGCAGAAATATTTATTGAACCTTTTTCAACATTTATGAATAATTTTACTATTATTTAGTGCTTATATACCTTCAAAAATATTGTCCTTACTTCTCCTGACAAGGATTTTTATCTGTGTTTAGCTACACTTCTTTCAGTATTGCATTTAATAAATTCCAATTAACATCGGTTCCCCTCTATTTCCACTTTTGAGTTCTAAATAAGCATTTTATTATTTTTAATGTTATCATTTGCAATTGTTGTAATTGGATCATCTCCAAACTTGTCTTCTTTCCTGGGGAAGTGATAACTCCCTCTGACCAAAACCTGACCATCTATATTTTCCTTTCCATAGTTTGTTCCTATTCCTATTTTGCTCACATAACTTCTCAGTAAAGAGAAAATTGATCTGGGATTAGTTAGCTAATACTTCAATTCAAATACATTTGTGATTCTGTTTTTCTGAGGTAATCAATAACTCTCAAAGAAGTAAGTACATTGGTACAGAATTCCACTAACCACCACTCCTCTGATCTGCAATAAAGTAATTGACAATGTAATTTTCACAAGTCTTACAGATCAGACTATGTTGTTTTCCTTTTCTGTACCTCACAACAATTTCAAAATAGGAATAAAATAATGATTTGCAATGGGTGCTTCAGACTGCCGGGAATATTTACACAGTAGTAACATCTCAAGACAACCACTCAAAGGATTGTAGATCAGAAATGGCATTTTTCATTTTTTGAGCACTATAAGTGGTTGAACATACTTGCATTTTCATTATTCTGGCATGTGATCAATATTGAAAGAAACACACAAAAAATCTACATTGTGAAAATTACATACTGAACTTGGTTTAATAACCATGTTTGCACCTTTATAACTGCGGACATTTGACTGATAAACAACCTGACTCCAGAAAAACACTTTTTAAGGCAAAATTGTATTTCTTCAAAACCAATCATTGTTTCTTCCAAACATGTCCCCACAGAAGACACTCATGCCAAGTTAAGAGCTTTCAGCACAGTCTAGAAGAGAGATAAACAATCTTTTGATAACCAGAGATAATCAGCAAGACTCTGGCATGCTGGGCAAAACTAAGGAGCACACCTGAGTGCCAAAGATCCCCAAAGATTTGTTACAATACATTCAAAATTGAGAATTTGCACAGGCATTCTGGATGTTCTTTACTGCTCGATGGAAGGAAAGCACACACGTGTGCTGCTGACTGTGCTGAAAGGAATTTGGGGGGAAGAATTTTATTCTATATTGAACAGGTAATTTAACCACCAGTGAGAACTCTTCTGGAGGAACTGGTATAGAGACAATTGACTGAATTAGAAAGCAGCTTCTTGATTGCACACTTCATAGCTGGGACTGAGCTTTGTGCTTTGCACTGTGCAAGCTCATCATAGTGAAGGTATGGTGTGCACACCTTGCATGTGCAAAAATAGAAACTGTCTTTGAGATGTCTTAAGAAAACCTGTTGAATGGGGAATATGTCCCCAGAAAAGTGTTCGTCTAGATCCAAGAGATTTTTGATCAAATTAATGCAGTTCACTGAAGAAAAACAACTGGCACCTTTAAGGGGATTGGTATATTTTACCCATTGTAGTGTAATGTGGGTAATTCTAAAATAGCCCACATAGAAACATCCAGTCCAGAGCTTCACAGGCAACATGAATGCTGCCTGTCAACAGCAGTCCTTTAGCTGTCTGTGAATACAGAGAAAATTTGAATCTGACTTTACCCAGATTGTACTAAAAGGATATAATTTTCCTTGTAATTATAACGATATCCTATTGCTTATCATTGTATATTTTCTTCTTTACAAGCTACACTCACCCTCCCTATGAAAGAGTCAAATTATCAATTTAATGGAGTTCTCCTCCTGCTCATAAAACTGCAATCATTCAGTCATGGAACAATACAAAGCCCTGTCATTTAAATGTCTGATCATGAAGTTATAATGCTACAGTCTAACCAACTACAAGTCCTAACAGAAAATGTAATTCATGAGTTATGGACTGAAAAATAAACACCTAAAAGAGCTGCTGAATTATACTGAATAAGCACTTAATACATGGATCTTAATTTTTTTTTTTTTTTTTTTAGGGATTGTAGCAAAACTGCCTTAACTGGGAGTTTTCTCTGCTCCTTGGAGATTTTTCTGTGTAGTGAGTAAAAGGCTTTCCTTTTATCACTGGCTACTTGCCGAGACAGAAAATTTTTAGACAGTTTAATAGATAAAGCAAAAGTAACGCATGTAAGTAAAGCAAAGCAAGTAATTAATTTGCCACTTCTCATGGATAGGCAGGTATTCAGCTATCTCCAGGAAAGCAGGGCTCCATCATGCATGATGATGACTTGAGAAGACCAACAGCATCACTCCAAACAATCTCCCCATTTCCTCTTCTTCCCCCGGGTATATATACCAAATATAATGTTATATGGCATTGGCTAGTTAGTGTTAGATGCCCTGCCTGTGTCCCCCCTCAATTCCTTGTGCAAAACCAGCCTCCTTGCTGGTGGGGTTGTTGCAAAATGTGGAATATGTATATATTTTCTTAAGAAAGGATGTTCTTTAATATTCAGTTTTTGTATATTTTCAAGCCTAATCAATCAAGACATTTAATCCATTAAATAGGTAGCATTTAACAAGCAAGATCTAAATGATGTCCATCTGTTAGACAAATTACTTGCTGGTAGAATTGCCAGCAGAATTGTCAAGATTTAGAGCTTGACATACTTCAATGAGTTCAGATGGAGGAGGGGGTTAACAAAGTTGGGAAGATGGAAGACACAAAGAATGCAGAATTTCTGGGCCACAACGACATTTGGTAGAACTCCAAAGATAAGGAAGAAACTAATAAACACAACTCAGCAATTGTGCTGAATCAGCTCTGACTGGATAGAAGGTAATTCTGGCTGTGGGAGATCATGACCACCAACTCACACCCCACTGACTCAAGAAACCCACTGACCCAGAAGAAGAGAAAGACTAAGTATGAGGACTAACCATCATGAGAAATGAGAGAATAATTAACAAATAGAATCATAGCATCATCAAGATGGAAAGAGACCTCTAAGATCATCAAGTACAACCGTTAATGTGTGACTCTGCTGTAACCTCTAAACACTAAATTATGTCTTCCAGAGCCAGGTCCAGATGCCTCTTAAACACTTCCAGGAATGGTGACTCCGTTATCCCCCTGGGCAGCCTATTCCAATGTCTGAGCACCTTAACAGGGAAACATTTGTTTCTAATATCTACTCTGACCCTCCCCTGTCTCAGCTTATGGCCATTCCCTCTAGTCCTCTCACTGCAGGAATGGCAGAACAGACCATCCCCCACCTCTCTACAATCACTTTCAGACAGTTGTAGAGAGACATGAGGTCACCCTTGAGCTGCCTCTTCTCAAGACTAAACAAACCCAGCTCCCTCAGCTGTTCCTTGTAAGAAGATAGAATACTAATTAATAAGAGAACTAGGTAACTTGTAGCCAACGAACATTAATGTCTTTGCTTGCTAAAATATATAAATAGAGAGAAGTTTTAGCAGTTGTTGTGATGGTTTTGTGGATTTGCCACCAAGCCTGCCTTTCTGTGCAGAACTGTAAATAAATTAAATACCTCTACTCTGTGTGTGGATTGAACTCTTGCACACCAGGTGAAAAAACCTATTTCAGGAAGAAAAGGCCTTGACTCTGTGTAAGCACTGCTCAGCAACAGTGAGAACATCCTTGTGATATCAACACTGCTTCCAGCACAAATCTAAAACATAGCCCCATACTAACTGTTTCAGACAAGCTGCTTAGCATGGGATTCCATCCTATTAACTCTGCCCAGAATCAATGGAGAAAATCAGGCCTCCCCAGAGGACAATTTAACCACCCTATAAGCATGTAAAATAAACACTCATGAGAGAGACTTTAGATAACCAGCTTAAACTATATACCTGATTAGTTTAGGTAGCAAAACCAAGCAAAATTACTCCTATTCCTAGTGCCTTTTTCTGGTTTGTTCTCCTGTTCACAAACCAAAAGTAGTCACATCCCACAGAAGAATTTTATATTCTAACTGTTAATGGCAGAGAAGTACATCAGTGGAGAGGAATATAATACTTATTAGAAACAATCATTCTCAACTGCCTCAGAATTAGAGTTCTCCAATTATATTTCCAACAAGACTGCTACCTAGAGATATGCTTCCTTGATAGCACAGCTTTTGGCAGTGTGGAATTGAAGGATTAGTAAAAGAAAAAAACTTTGTGACTGTATTTCTATATGTCAGTGTACAGTAGTAACCATGAATGACCATTAAAAATTTTTGTAACAGAAAATTTCCAAAAGAAAAAGTTCTCCCACAGGTGAAAATTAAAAACCCAATGTCTTAATATTTGGCTCATTCTTTTGTTTTTATCTTTAAATCACCTTAACTTTTATTTCAGTGAATACTTGGTTCTTCCACCATCCGTGGAGGATTTTTCATCATCCCTGGAGGTTTTCAAGATGAGTCTGGATGTGGTACTTAGTGCCATAGTCTAGTGACCACGGTAGGGTTGGACTTGATGACCTTTGAGGTCTCTTCCAACCCGGCTGATTCTATGATTCTATCATTCTCCAGATCACACCTCTAGCTTGCTGGGAGACACTGTCTGAGTTTACAGGTTCTTTTGTCCAGGTAAGACTGAAGGCAGGTGGGGGTGGGAACCAGATACTGGAAGTCAGTGATTTCTTGTCCAAATTCTGGATCAGAAACTGTTCAATTACTGACAAATTAAATGCCTGTTGTAGTTACCAACTGATAAAACTCAGAGGGGACAGTGTCGACCAAGGTTCTGTGGTCATGTTTCTTCTGCTGGAAGGACAGGAACATAGTGTTATAGAGGATAATATGTTAAGTTCATAGGAGGAAAAACACTGCCTTCAGAGCCTAATTAATTGTGGCTTTTTTCAGTAAATATTGAAATGCATTTTTCTTAAAAGTAGGACTAATATATAAAGAATCAATACTAACAACATTTTAGGGTTTTGAAGTATTATACATAGATACCATAGTGTAGGACCAGAGAAACTCATATTTCAACAGAAGTCATAGAGGGAATGACATTTAGGTAAGTACCTGTTAGACCTGGTATTAATTATTCCTATAAATAAGCTTATACTCTGAGATAGAGATTAAAATTTTGTCCTTTACTCCAAAATGTGCTGTTTGCAATTTCTTCTATAAGGACAAATGAACTTTCATTTCTTACAAGTAATCTATCATGCATGAGATCATTATTATTTTAAATACTCAAAATACATTGATTGACAATTTTTATTTTTGAATGTTGTAAAAAATTATTTTATTTCAACAGCCAAGACTTATGAGAAGCAGCATTCCATCTTTTTTTTACTGTGCTTTTCCTGTTTTCAGTGAGTAAATCATTGAGTCTTATCTTTAATCTGAACATCATGACAAATAGGTTTGTAGTCCATTATGATATTCCCAAAGAACAGGTCAGAGTTAAAAGGAAAGCATATTATGTGGAAACTGATATAAAATATGCTTCAATATCTCTGTGCTCATTCATTCCTCAAGCTGGTCATGTACATTACTGGTTATATAGCAAACACATCTATAAGGGGTCATATTTAATTTCCATTTGGTATTCTGCTAATCTGTTGGCACAGTAATACGAACAATCAGAGTGAAAGGTGAAATGAATTTTCAGAAATATTGAATGCACAGGGTCTAGAAGGCAGTTTAGATACTGAAACCAACAATGTCATGAAAGAGATTTGCTAACCTGGCCTGCAAATAATATTTATATGATAAAATGCATTCATAGAGCATCCTGTTATATTCTAGCTCCTGTTAGAATCTAGCTCTGGTAAGCAAACTCTTCAGAATTGTGTTCACACAGTGTGAACAGCCTCAAAACCTAATATTCTGTTTTCAAAGTCATTCTTTAGTCCTAAAAATATTCCAATATCAGTATCCTTAAGGTTCATTGTGCTACTGGATAATGGTCCTGACTCATGGGCTGAACAGAACTAATCTATGCACAGTAGGTAGATATTATGTATAAAGGCTCTTTCAGCATGTAGTGAGCTGATTAGCTGGACAGTATCCATCCTGCAGCTATAAAGAGAAGGAGAAAGAAGTCACCTTGCTTGCTCTCCCAGCCCTGGGCTCTGCAGAGCTGTCCATCTTCAACTTAATGCAGAGTGAACTGCAAGTTTTGTTCTCCAAGGCTGATGAGGTTTCCCTACTGAGTTGTCCAAAGCTTGCATTGAACTCCAAAGCTTCTGCTCTCCCATGGGCAGTTTTAGGTCTAACATGGTCTTTTCTTCCCATTGTCCATCTCAGCCATCTCCCAAGGGGTGTTCTGTGGCTCAGCCTCATGCATCATTCACATTTAGTGTGTAGGGAAAAAAAATGAACTGTACTGACGTCTGGCACTTTGATGTGCAAATCAGGGGCATGTCTCCTTTTGGTAAAGTCCCTAAACTCTGTGGTCTCAGCTCCTGAAATTCTAAACCTGGGTTCCAAAGCACTTTTGAACTGATGCACAGTTTCTTTACCCATGTTAGAAACCTTTACTTACCATGTTTTATATATCCTATGTAGTACTTTTCTATAAAGGTTTATTTTGGGGTACTTCATACCATTTTGGCGTGTACAAAATACCAAGTCTCTGCTCACATCACAGAGGGTTCTGAGAAGCTTTCTCTTATCTTCAGTGGCACATAAGGAAATGAAATCTTACCATTCTTCTCTCCTTGGTAACACAGAGAATATTCTGGTCAACACAGAAGGTTTTTTGGCAAAAAAAAAGTTGCTTGGCTGCAGACTTAAGGACAGAAATAACCAAACCCCTATTCAGGTCAAACAAAGTGAGGGAGAGAAATGTTGTAGTGTTTGTGCTGCTGCCTGGCATCTTGACGAGCTTGCTATTCAATGTTGCTTTGTGAGAACTTGGCAAGAGGCTTAAATCTCTCTATGTCCTGCCTTTTTGTCCACTTCCATTACCAGCCTGTAAAAGAAGAGCCTACCTTTCAGTCATTTCCTGGGGAATAGTAGAGTGGAGAGCATGAGAAGTGCAGATACTGCAGTAACTCTCTCTCTCCAGTGGAGGGGCAGAGCTTTGCTGAGGAGAAGGGGCAAGATTTGCTGAATCAGCACCTTGAGGACATGCTGAAGTCCCATTTGCCTGTATGCCGAAGTGCTTTGCTGAATTATAGCCCAGGGCAGCCAGCTGCCAGCCCTTCACTTCCTGATTAAAAGGAAAGCAGCATTTCTAGAAGCTAGTCATGTGCTATGAGCTGTGTCATCTAAGGTCCCCCTCTTTTCCATCCCGAGGACGGCTTTAGTTTGAACAAACTGTATGCAAAGAGCTATATTTTCTAATTATGTGCCAATTTCTTTTCTCTTGCTTTTCTCATTCAAGAAAGCAGTGTGGCTCTTAGCAAGCATCCTGAGGCAGTACAATGGCCTATTAAATTGGACTCCCCATTGATTTCAATGCACTTTCAAAGTGCTTCAAAAGGTTGACGGCACAACACAGCCCAAAGGTTCTTTTCACTAATGTGTTGTCTTGCACACAGAGAGATAATAACAATGGAAAATTTGACTGCTTCTTGAACGTGGCTATCAGCACTAGCATTGCTGCACAAAATAAAACAACCCTTTCTCAGTAAATAAAAATTTTTGTGTCCTGGAAATGCTGTCTATGACACAAAATATAATTCCAAACAGTTCTGAAAAAAATGAAGTATCTCCTATTCATAAAGAAATCAGAAAATCGATGCAAAACTGTCCAGGCAGTACCTACCAGTGAGAATGGAGTGAAATATCAGAATACTTAATAATGTCCCAGAGGCCATATGATATTTTCCAATGTAATCCACAGTACAGTTTATCATATCAGATTAAGATGTCTGAATAGTTTCAGATGCAAATACATGGCAGCAAAACCACAAGAGGAAGGGAGGACTGGTATCCAGGTTTTGAAGAGGAGGCACTGCTTTCCTCAAGACTGCCTCTTCTCTAGGAAGAATGTGCTGTGGCCAGCTTGAGAAGACGAGTAAATCTTTTTATATCAACAGTCACACTGGCCAAGCACAACATCTGCTATCAGCTCTGGATTCAGAAAAATTTTGTATAAACTAATCACTCATTGCTGAACTGAGAGGGAGAAAAAGGATTTAACAATTGATTGTTTTCATAGTTCTGACACTATTTCTTCTCTTATAGGTTTTTAAAGCAAGTTAAGCACTGACACTTAAGTCTTCAGACACAGTTTAGGTGACTGCGCTATGGAACATAGTCTTGCTAATATCCAAGAAAAGTCACTACCCAAGTTTCAAAAGTTGCTGTTGATTTTATGTGCCCATTATTTGGTGTATCCTGTTTCATTTGGAAAGAGCTGCTTTTTACCAAAATGTCCCAACTCTTACACTTTAAAGGTCAAGGGCATCTAGTTGGCAATTCTAATTAATGGTAAAAGGAAATGCTAATAAGCATAGCTGCATCTAACTGAAATAGCATCCTGTGTAGATGAGGATTTCAGGATCATCCTGATCATTTTGAGTATATGGATTTAATATATACACAAGGAAACCATGCAATCTGCAGATTTAAGAATCCCTATGTACTCGTTACCTTATGAGAGAGAGAGAGAGAATTATGTTGTATTAGGTACAATTAAAAGCCACAATTTTCTAAGGTATCCGTAATTACACATGTACTTGATAGACCATGTTAAATAAATAATTGACATCAGAAAGTCTTTATATATTCGTATAATACATTGCTAAAGGTCTGACTTGAACTTGCATTTTTTAAAAATTACCGTATTTCAGTCAACTGAGCAACTTGTGCCATTTTTGTATAGGTTCATTTATCTTACAAATACATGTAGTAATCCCAAACTTCAACAAATTTCTATTTTTAGGTTTTTTTTAAACTTTGTATAAATTACTTCTGTTTTGGATAGCAATATATTTCCAAAGATGAGTTTTAAACATGTAACACTTGACTTGCTTAAAAAAGTTCTTAAACATTATTCTTGACTTCACACAAAATAACACATGAAAAAGATGACTAAGTATTTTACGGTATTGTCTGTGGATTTGAATCAAGTCCTCTTGTCTGAACCCTGTAGACATTGGTCTGGAATATTTTGGGTACCTTATCCCCTATTCAAAATCTCATACTTGTGTTTCATAGGGTACAAAATCTTTGGTCTTAATTCAGTCAAAATTTAGATGTATGACAATCCTTCATCTAAATGTTGTGTTTGATTCCTGAAAATGAATTTCTTATTTTGGAAGAATGTCACGGGGAACCAACAAAATCTCTTGCCTTTCATTCTCTACATTTACCTGACTTCTTATTTTTAAAAAAGAAAAGTAGTGGAGTCCCAGTCTTTTACTCCTTAAATTATATCTGATTTTGCGTGGCGTGTTAGCACATGAAACACAGTAAATATGGATAACATTTTATGTATAAACCTTTCTATCATTTTACCAAGTCTCTGTGAAAATCAAGCTGTGCAACAAATTCATCAGAGCAATGGCACAGGAAATCTGAGGAATAAGAGTGTTACATGCAATATGATAAGTACTTGTTCTTAGTACATCAGCAGAAATGCTGCATTATAATCAACTGTGACACCACTTATCATGTGAGAACATTTTGCAAGTAACAAAGGCACTGGTTAGATCTAGGTGTGCTAGTTTCCTGCTGTAAAGCAGATAGAACCTGCTTGACTTATTCTGAAGTGCAACAAGATCCAGAACGTTTCAAAATATCCTACAAAATGAGCACCTGACTGTTTTTCATCTGAAATTTAAACACAAAAATACCCCAAAGGTTTCTTCTGGAATTGTCAAGAAAGGATATTTCTATGTTGACTGACCTTCTTTTCCATGTTTCTCTAAAAGGAAGTTGATAAAAGTTGACACAAGGGCAAAACAATTACTGATTGCTAGAATGTCATACCCTTGCATACATTTTCTGTCAAAGTTTTGTGTCTTGAAGTTTTTTATAATCTATGTAACTTGAATTGATTCCTTGGTCAGAATGACCTTTTCAGAACTCTTTTATGCCTATTTAAACCTACAGCTACAGCTGACAATGCAGTTTGACCCCCTTCTCTCCATGCAAAAAATGGTGTATGAGAAAATCAAACCCATAAATTACACAAAGAAAATGTGCTGCACACTCTACATCAATAATGTCTCACAAGCAGACCCAGACTGAGGGCTCCCAATATTTCTACAGCTCAGCAGAAGGTTTCAACATTTAATGTGACAGGCAAAGCACGAGGAAAGCTTTCTGATGGCAGAAAGTAAATGGATTATTCCTTATGCCACAAAGATTTACTTTGATTTAAGTGCACGTTCCACACTCTCCCTCATCAGATTTCTCAGGATTGACATACGGTTTACCTAACCTGTACTGCCAATGATGATTTTACCTCCAACAAATACACTTTTCTAGTTTGCAAAAAGATCAGTTGGTGTCATTATTATAATAAGCTATGAATTGCAAGCACATTTAGTGCTGCTATGCTGGTTGATGTAGAAATAGACATTTGTAATACCTTAGCTGAGAGTTTATGTCTCAGAAACAAAGTAATAGAGGTGGATAAGGCACAACCATATTTTCAACTACATGCAATGTTTATCTGAAATTATCAAGGTTTCTGCTGAGCAGAAGTGCTTTTCACTCACATGTTTCTGAAACAGTTAGAGGACAATACCTCTGAGAAATTTTGTTTGTTTGCATTGATTAAAAATGGCATCCAGCAAATTCAGCATGTTACATCCTTCTTTGATCAGTAACTGCATAAATCAGTCTTTCATTTTTGGAACCTGGATATAAGTGGAGAAGTTTAAGGAAGCCTTCATTTAAACATTTTCATGCATTGCTGAGACTCTATTTCACCAAGAACTTCAATCATTTATGACACCAACAGCTAACTGCTGCTTTAAGAGAATTTACTCTGGTTAAAAGAAAGAGGATGTTTCTTTAGCTTTCTTTTGGAAAAAAAATATTTAAAATACTGAGTCAATATTCAAATGCTGTCCTGTTTTATAAATGACCCTTGTAATAGCCAGGTAAGTCAATGGTTCAAATGGGGTTTGATGCATCTCATAGTCCTTGCAGCAGTACTGCTTCAAGCAAGTTGCAGCTTAAGGCTGCAGTGCCTCTAGGGAATCTTCAACGACAGAGAAATAAAATAATAATTTTCAAAGTGTAGTATTTTCTCTCATCAAAGATGGGATTTTAGAAAACACTTTTCATTTTCCCAGTTGCCCCAGTGGAAGCCAACTATTTTCTATGGTATTTAGTGAAAGCAGTCTTGGCAACCTAATCCCTAATTTTTGTTCACAAGCAAGCTTCTCCTGTTTGATCACCCCTCACCTAAGCTATCAGTCTACTTTTACTGCTTTGATCCTTTCCTTTGATGGGACTGCTGAGTCTCCTCTCAGCAACACAGTATGTCCTAGCCTCTTTATAATCAATCATAACACATTTTTCATGACCAAAAGGGCTCTTTCCCCACACTACAACCCAGGACAGGTGCCCATAGCTGCACTATTTCCCATGGACTTTCCTGGCAGTTGAAGATGTATATCTTGGATGCCTTTCATTCCCTTGGGGGACTATGTGTATCTGGAGCAAATGAAAGCAGCTACTCTCAGGACAACATTACAGGCAACTGAAGCTATAGGTGATATGGAACTCCACCTTTTATATAAGTGACTTATACCTAACCCTCTGCTTCAGTTTTGGAAGCACGCTCTATGCACTGCAGTAAAAAGGGTTTGTGAGAGATAAAGAGTAGAAAAATGGAACAGTACATAAGGAAGAGAAAAAAGAGAGGCAGAAAAATTAAAAAGTCTGGGAACAAAGTAGCAAATCACAATCATTGTAGAATTTAGAAACAGGGCAATGAGATTCATAGGGGAATCTCTATAAAAATGGTATTGTGAAGAGGTGGAACTTGGTATTCAAGACACTTTTTTTTCCCTGTTTTAATATGAGAAGTATTAAGAAAAGAAGCAACTGAAAGAAGAGAAAGAATGGCTAAACTGCAAGAAATAGGAGCTACATAAAACTTAAGAATTGACCTGCAGAGAGTTAAAACAATTTTGAGGGATTCAAATAAATTGAGTCCAGTTCAGAAGCTCTACTATAATCTTCACTTAACTTGTGAAACAAAGGACTATGTTGTCTTTTGTCTCTGCCTATTTTATTCAGAGAATAACATGATTATTTGCTAGAGGTTGTAACTATTAAGTACATGGATAGAGGTTTATTCGCAAGAGAAATAACATTTATGTCAGGAAGAGTGACAATCTCATTTTACACACATCAATATTACTTGATTGCTGTAGTCTCTTTCCCAGCACAATAAATTCTACCAAAATAATTTATGTTCAGTATCCTATCTATTGAATTAAGAGTATTTTCAGCTGAGGCAAAGCAATTTTATGAACCATAGGTTTGCATTCTTGGGAATATTTCTTCACAACTCAGCACACAGCATATGGAATCATCAATATAGAATAATTTTCATATAAAATTATTAAACTTGGATATAGTGTGTTCAAATAACAGTATAATTTGGTTTGTTTCTTCATTTAAGTACTCCTTAGTCATACAAAGTGATGGTGGAACATCTTGAAGAGTAGAAACACAAATGGTAGTCAGAACCTCCATCTATACTCCTCATAAGACTTTACAAATGGCATGGTACCTTCCTCTCTTTTGCAACTGGACAGTAAAGAGCTTGCACAAGGTCTTGCAGGTTGCCTATCACCATGAACAGAGCTCTTAGATAACCAAGGGGTAGGCAATACCCTATTTTCATTGCTGGCAATCTGAAAGGTGGAGGAACAGAAACCCAAACTTCTCTTTCAGGATCATTTATTTCTTTGGAGACAGCATCAGCCTCTCTTCATCTCAAGAAATGTGATTCATTTTACCAAGCATAATACAAAGCAAACCTACTCTAAGCAAGTAATTAGTATAAACATATTTTAGATGAACTGTCAATAAACTCCCAAGCCTTTGCTTACCTTGTTTTGATTCAGATAGAGCAAAATTCAAGCATTCACTGTTCTTAATTGTCTCTGAAAATATCTTTGTATCTGTTTTGACAAGCCTTTTCTCAAAGCTCAAATGTTCCTGCCAGGATTCACACCCACGGTTGAATTGAAAAGACAATACAAGGAAAGAATCAGACTCTGCTCCATGAAAATGGATAAGCTTATTATATAACAACCACTTAACCATAAGATCAAGGTAATTTTTCTCAGGTGTTCTGATTTAACAATTTTTTAACTGATGGTTTATATTTTTAAAAGAATTTTGAAAGCATAGGGTTGAATATTCTTGCTTTTACTATCTAGTTTATATGATGTTTTCATATGCCAGCACAATCGAGTAAAAATTACTTCCAGTTATGTTTCAAATATCCAGACTGATGAATTGAAAACTAGAGATAGCCCTTGTGCAGAAACTTGTTGTCAATAAAATTTTATAGGTTACTTCTTTCATTTTTTTAATATTCATTCTGGCTATGTCTGTGTACATTTAGGCATTTTAATATATTTAAAAGGCACAGCTCCAATTGCTGAGAAAAGTGTTTTCAAAGCTAAAGGAATGACTAGGACAACTAGTTGTTACATCTAATCTTTGCTCAGTAGTGTTCAGATTCTCCCTACTGAGTGCAACCAATGTGAGAAGAAACTTTGGATGTATATGGAATGAGAGAAGTTCCCTTTTCCTTCTGACTGAATTATTCTGGAGTCTGTGAGGCAATATGAAAGGCAATATGAAAGCTATTTTTCACCTACAGCAGATGGAAATACATAAATCATACCTGGAAGATATCAGCACCAACTGATTTCGTTGAGACAAACTATAAATCAGAAAAAAATCATTCTTATTTCATAGATGCAGTTGATCTATTGAAAATCAGAAATCCAAAGTACTCAGAAGTGTATAAAATGCTTCTAAACCACCAGTGGAGTTGATAAGATTTTCTGAAGTATTTTCAGATAAGTATCATCAGGACTTTCAGAAGTAATAGTCAGACCACCTTGTAAACCTGCCATCATTCATTTCGTGTTCCTATTTTGTCTCAACGGTTAGTTGCACTGTGGTATCTGACTTCTGAGAAACTAAATGGAGCTAATGCACATTTATCCAAACAATGAATTCCTAGAGAGTTAGTTGGACAAGTAGTTTCACCTCATAGTGAACTGAATATAGGTCTCTTGCCTTCAAGATCCATTTAGTCTAAAAAAAATTCAGGTGTTGTTAACATCAAGATTATCTTCCCTGCAACTGGTCTTATTTTTAATGTAATATTAATATCAAACTAATAAACTAATGAAAAAAATTAAAAACATGAATATGAGAAATTTTACAAGAGCAACTCTTAGATTCTGCACCTGGAACAGCGCAATACTGTTTGTACATAGGGATTGGAGGATGAGAGGTTGAAAAGCAGCTCCACAGAAAGATATATGAGAGTTTGGGCTGATGGCAAGTTGAATAGGAGTCAACAGTGTTCTCTGGCAGACAAAAGGGCCAACCACGTCCTGGGGTGTATGAAGCACAACATCGCCAGCAGATCAAGGCATGTGATTGTCCCACGCTACATTACACTGGTGTGTCCACATATTGAGTACTGTACGCAGTTTTGGGCACCTCATAAGAGGACATCGAACTCAAGTTTGTGCAGTGAAGGGTGAACAAGATAGTGAAAGGTCTTGAGAACAAAACTTCTGAGGAGTGACTGAGGGCATTTGGCTTGTTCGGCTTGTAGAAGAGAATGATGAGAGGTGACCCTATCATAGTCTACAACTTCCTCAAAGAGGACAGCAGAAAGGAAGGTGCTTATCTCTCTCATGAAGTTGCATTGGGAGAAGTTGAGATAGAACATTAGGAAATGGTGTTCGCTGAGATGGTGTCCATTTACTGGAACAGGTTCCCAGGGAAGTGGAAGTGACACCAAGCCTGTCAGAGTTCAAGGAGTATCTGAATGATGCTCTCAGTCATACGTCTTAGTTGTTTTGTCCTGTTAGGAGCCAGGAGTTGGACTTGATGACCCTTATGATCCTTATTGAGCTTGAAATGCTGCTAAATGGAGAGGCTTTCTCATGCTTTTATATGGACTATAGTCCAACTACCACCACTCTGAGAAGTGAGTAACATGCACACCAAAAGGTAATACTTGAGAGAAATCCATACTCAGGATAAACCCTTAGGGGCAACAGCATGGTTATTTATGCATTTTTGCTGTAAATGCTTATCTGTTGCCTGAAAAGACACATTTTTAAGGCCAATACATCTTTGATTATTCCTTCAAGAAAAGAGAGGACCGTGGTAGCAGTGCTGCTACCTTTGGGAAGCCTGGCAACATATGTGGAACTTTCAGTCTCCACGTTCTCCTCACATGAAAGGCATCAGGAAATATATAGGGTGTGCTTGCATCATACATGCCAAAGACTGTGCTCTTAATACGAGTTCATAGGTGGGATCTTTTCTCTCTCTTTGTTTTCATGAATCTTCTCACCCACAATCTGGTCTGGAAAGTATGGCAAATAGCCTTTGTTCCTTGCACACCACCTGTTGCTGAAAGGTCAAATGCTTCTCTTTGTGCCTTCTGTTTTGTGTTCTGCCAGTTAAAAATAGAGAAAGCAGCATGAGAAGAAAGAGCATCTTGTCTTCTCTAGACTCTCTCTCTGACAGGACTGGGATTCCTTGTCCAACCCATTCATACTAAGCTTAATTCAATGCCATTTCTTCATTTGCATTATAGCTCTCCCAAGATGATGGTGGCTTTGCCCCGATTTTTGATGGAATACCCTGGAATTGAATCCATGAAAGAGCTTCTGAACAGGCATAAGTCTCAGCATTATGAATATGAAATCCTGAAATAGAAGATTGGGATACAGGATTTTCTTGTCATAAAAATAATTATTTTCCTCTACAAAGACCAAAATATACTCGCATATAGCTGATTTTTTTCCCCTAATGCTACTGTGTCTTTGCAATGAAACTAAAAAGAGCAATGAAATTATGAAAAGAAGAGCCATGGTTTGTTATCTATTTTTTCTTCCCCTATGACATGATTAACTATGTAATTAGTAGAATCATTAATGAAGTTAGAAGAGATCATTCATAAGTGTTTAAAGCATTCTGATCCATTACTGTAGAAGTCTTTGAACGTTAATGTGTGGGTCTCATTGTGAGGTACAGAGATATTCACAGGAGCATAAATTTTCACCCTGACTATCATTTCTGGATTTAAGGTGCAGGTTAGAAAGTTGAACTTTCAAACCTGAGTGAGCCAAAAGACATGCCATTGAGGCATATCCCTGAGGAGGGAATCACTGTGCAAACAATGTCATTTGACACCAAGATGGGGGCAGTAAGACATCCTACTTTTCTACAATGAATACTTTTATGACATTTCAGTATGCATGCACAAGGTGTTGGGACTCTTTCCTATGACAAAACTGCAGTTGGGACCAAAGGACTCAATTCTTGCCTTTCATAAAACAGAATATAAGCCTTGAGCATCTTTCTTTCCATCTAAAAACTTTACAATTATACTAAAAATGCATTATTTTTTGTGGCAAAATTCCAATTACTAGCAAAATAAATGCATTCTTACCATGCTCTGCTACCCCTATCCAGCACCCACTCTTTATTGTATGTTAGAAATTTTCACCCTTCCACGTCAGGACTGGGCTCAACTGGCAGATACTGAATAGTTCAGACAGTGAACTCTGAATTAGCTTTAGGTTCTTGACAGTGTTCACGCTTGTGCAGTCATTCTTTGCGCATCATTTGAGTTTAAAATGGAAAGGTCACTGTTTGCCAGCCGTGGGAGAAATGCAGTTAAATGTTTTCTGAGTAAACTATTGACTATCTCTAAATGCTATTCAATAGCTGCAAATTTATACTGCCTTCAGGAGCTGAGACTGAAAATTAGAAATGAGCGTGTGGGCTGTGTGCTATAAGATGGAGGGAAAGGACAGCTGGAAAATTTCCTCCTCATTCGCATTTCAGGAGTGGATACCACAGTCTCTACCACAAAATCTGAAGCAGCTTTTGCACCTTATGATGATATTATTTCCCAGGGAAAACAACACAGCCTGAGTCTCTATGGTGAGATTCCACCCAGTGATGCCTGTCTTCCATCTAACCTGCCATTGGTGCTCAATTAACTGTGCTCATCTTCATCCTTCTTGCCCTGGGAAGGGGTCAGGGAGAGCCAAATTTGATTTTTTACAACTTTATAACCCTTTGAAGTCTAGCACAAGGGTTTGAATGTTCAGCCTTTTAATTAGTGTTCAAAATATAGGGGAGTAGCCATGATGGGCTACATAATTAAAAGTTGATGTTTGCAGGGAATCAAACCCCAAAACTTTTATGTGAGTTACCCTTTCAGACCAGCAGCACAGTGGGAGGTTTTACAAACCAGAAAGTGGTCAGACTTTTCTCAAGCTACAACTGATGATCTCATAAACCAAATTATCTACCTTGACAAACCTTGCCTTGCCTTTGCTCGGAATATGAATTCTTCACTAAGCTTCTTAAAGATATAAAGAAAAATAAAGATCATATAGGCTTTGAACAGTATTTCATGAAAAAGGAAAACAGCTCACGATAAAATCATGGTCTATAGAATGGTCAATACACTTTATATCCTCAATAACTACATCACAGTGAAGGCAAAACAAATGCAGAACAAGGGACTATACCTAGAAAAATAAATATTACAAAGGTATGAGACAATTCAGTCCTGGACTTTATCTTATCAACCCAACCTCCTTACATACAGCACAAGGGAGCAAGGATACTTATTAAGGAACACTTTTTCCATGTCTTATCATGAACATCAGGAGTTAGTTATGTTAACATTGGGTCAGGCTATGCACTCATTTGAAATCAAATCAAATGGACCATACCCACCAATTCAGTGCATACTAGACCAGATTTTATTCCTTGCATGGTGTGGTGTCCCCACTGTATTTTCAAGAATTCCTGAAAAGTTCCAGTAATGATTATTTTTCTGGTCTCTACTTTGAAAATACATTTTTAGTAATGATGTATAGACAATTATGCATTTCTATGTAGGTATATGTGTATATATATATATGCATGTCTATGTCATATGCATTTCCTCATGTAAAACAGTTTCAGCAGAGTTAGCTCAAGAAACAGTATGTGGTAAGCATTTAGGACAGTCCATTGCAGAAGAGAGTCCTGAGCTGGCTTGCAGATATTTGGAACCCTCCTTTCTGGAAACAGACACAATCTGATTCTAAATTCCTTAACAGACCAATAAACCAAAATTCAATTTCAGCTCTCTTAGCTAGGCAGTGGTATACTAATCTCTCAAAAGTAGAATGGGCATCTATGTTTTAATTGGGAATTATGTTCCCATGCAATATAATGAATGTATGGCAATTTTAAAATTTCTATGAGCAACAGTAGACTGGTTTTGGCCTTCCTTCCATATACACATTCAAAAGCAAGAGCATCTGTAGATTCAGCAAATTGCAGAATACTGGCGGTGTATTTCAGTCCAATGGATTAAATAAAAAAAAAAAGGAAAAAGCATAGAATTCTGGAAATATTCAATAAGATACATACATAACACATACTTGTATACACATAACAGAGAATAAAAATTGGCAAATGGGTTTATGATTCAGTTTCAATAAAAATTCCTATCATGGCTATAAATAACACATTGTAGTTTTCCACCAAGAACCCTGTATTGTCCTTTGTTTGAGATATACCATATAAAAATTAACATGTTTAGTTAGACAGTGTAGCCAAGTTTGGATATACTTTATATTTTACTGCAATTGTCTAATATTTAGAGTGTTCTTAGTTCTCAGTTTAAAAAAAAAAAAAAGAAAAAAAAAAAAAGGAAACCCAAAATTTACTATTCTTTTACCAGAAAATGCAAACCTTTCTCAAATAGGGAACTGCAAATATTCACTGACAACAGAAATTTACTGAAACAGTGGCCTAGGTAAGTCTTTGGCCAAATGCACCAATGTCAGCCTCATCAGAATTAAGATTTGAGTATTTCAAGTTTGGGTACCTCTATAGCAAGGAACTATGGTAGCATATTCCTAACTGAGTACTGAATTTCATACTTATGGCAATTAGTAGGAAATAATTCATTAACTCCATAGCTAATATCTATATATTGCTGATATATTCTTGAGTAAATAGGAAACACTTATCTGGTACAATTATTACATATTATAATAAAACACCCTAAGCTATCTCTGTGTGCAAGGAAAGGGAACACATATTCTAACACTTCCAGATATCTACATAGAATCCTACTGGAAAAAGAATTAGAAAACAAAATTTTAAAAAAGGAGCAATCCATGCACTAAGATAGCTCATCATCAAATATGTCATTTCCAGTTTTCAGACAGATTGTCATTATGTATGAATTCTGTCCCACTAGTAATTAATGACATTGAAAATCTGTTAGATGAGACAAAATAGAAAATGAATAATTTTTCATCCAGAACATTTCCACTATTTTTATAAAAACTGATTATATCAAATTTTACCACAGAAAGCCATTTCTTTCAAAACGTTTGTTTTGAATTCTACTTTAATAGCAATTCTACATTGTAAAATGTAACTCTATACTACAGTTAGGATTTTTTAATTGACTAGCTGAGATTTTCCTTTAATAATACCTAAATAAGAAGTGCTGTATTCTCAGGATCACTTTTTCTTTCAGAAAACTTAAAAAAAGCTTTTGCTTTTAAAAAAAATTTGACAGGTGAAGGAAATAATTTTCTTCTTAGTCTAAATAGCATACTCAGTATTCTGACACAACTTGGTGGATGTTCTAAAATTTCTTTTAAATTTATCTTTCTAAATAATAACTTTGGATACATAATGACATACATGGGGGGAGGAGGGTACGGGAAAGAGATTTTTCCTTGGACAAGTCGTTCTGCTCTGAGCCAGAGCCTGGACTACATAACATTCATGGGTCTTTTCCCAATAATGTCTCCATGACTCTGTGAGACCTAAGAGTATTTTCTGTTGTTTTTACCTCAATGGATCCTTGAAATGGATACAAGAAAAGGTTAATAAGATTAATTAGAACAAGGCTTTTTCTCATTGGTTTGGAGTGAAATCCTCTTTAAAACTTCAGGTAACAGACCTTAAAATGTATTTAATGGAAAGGAAGATGGCACATGGAGTAACTGGAGGAAAGAAAAAAATGACTCTATAGTCCCAGGACTAGACCACTAAGGTCACATTCAGAAAAACAATAATTGAAGAAAAGCTTACATACCTGGCTGGGGGTGAATGCAATGCACATTGCAAACATGGTCAGGAGCACATGCCAAAACACCCTGCAAAAAATGCTATTAATGCCTTGAAGTAGGACATCTGAGGTAGGGTAATATTGATAAATCACACAAGATGTATCTTTTCCTTGAGTCTTCTTATATAGCTTTCTAGGAAAACTGCACGTACTATTGCTTATCCAGTTGCACTGCAGGTGTGTACTAATGCTGTTCTAACATGGAAAAACTTTGAATGGAGAAACAAACCTAAACCCTTGAAATAAATAATGGTATTGGTGAGGTACATCTATTTCCTGTCTCCTTCCTAAATGAATGGACTACCAACTTCCTTTTAGAAGCACATGATTGCGGCGAAGGCTGAAAAAGTGACCTCTCTGTTTACAGAAGACACCATCCTATGTTATCTGAGATGAGAGCTGAGAAACAACAGTTTCCTTGCATGAACCAAGATAAACCAAGAAAGAGGGCTGCACAGCTATTAAGAATCTGGCATCTATCCAGGTCAAGGATTTAACCTGAAAACTGAGGCTGGCATTCACTTGTGTTACAATTCCCTAACCACACACTTACTTGATAGACTATAAATGTTCATCAGGAATAAATACCTGGTTAAGAAGCTTTCAACTTTTTCCAGAATCATCAAGTCAGGTAAATGTGTAATTCCTGGCTGATTAAAATGCAAATGGCTTACTTGCTAAACTGTATTTGTGCAAGGTCTACTAAAAAATTGGGTTTGCTTGTGACTTTCTGTTGTAAATATA
>NW_008686536.1:41691-58513 GCF_000695815.1 Acanthisitta chloris
TTTTAACTTTGTTGACTTTTCTCAAAAAGGACTACAAGAATGAATGTTAAAAATAATCTATTTTACTGAAATATCCCATCTACTCCTTCTTTAAAGTGTGCATTTGTTAAAAATGTCATTTTAATGGAGTAAAAATGAATATATTTCTAAAGAATGCCTTTGGAAAGGTTAAAAATTTATGTTTAAATTTTAATGCTCTTTACATGTGCATTTTTTGCTTATAAGGTATCTCAGAAGGGTGTGAAGAAGCCTGTGAAGGGAACCTTTGGACCAGATTTAATATTTAAAGTCCATAAGCATTCTGGATTGCCTTCAACCATGAAAATGTCTGATCCTGTATAACATATTAGTGGACCTAATGGAGCCTGAAAAATTTTGATTAGTTCAAGGACGTATGTATCAAGTTGACCACTACAGCCACTTTTTCACTTCCCTTCTCCACTGGATAGGGAAGACAAAATATACTGAAAGGCTCATAGGTCGAGATAAGGGCAGGGAGAGATCACTCACCAACTACTGTCATGGGCAATAAGGTTCGACTTGGGGAAATTAGTTTAATTCATTACCAATCAAATCAGAGTAGGATAATGAGAAATAAAAATTAATCTTAAAACACCTTCCCCCTCCTTTTACCTGGCTCAAATTCACTCCCAATTTTCTCTCCCTCATCCCCTCCAGCAGCTCAGGAGGAATGAGGCCTGTGGTCAGTTCACATTGTCTCTGCCACTCCTTCCTCCTCATCAGGAGCACTCCTCACACTCCTCCTGCTCCAGTGTGGGGTCCCTCCCACAGGTGACAGTTCTCCATAAACTTCTGCAATGTGAGTCCTTTTCATAGGCTTCAGTTCTTCATGAACTCTTCCATCATGGGTGCCTTTCCACTGAATGCAGTCCTTCAGGAACAGACTGCTCCAGCCTGGGTCCCCTACAGGTTCACAAGTCGTGCCAGAAATCCTGCTCCAGCCTGGGCTCCTCTCTCCACGGATCCACAGGTCCTGCCAGGAGCCTGCTCCAACAGTCTTCCCACAGGGTCACAGCCTTCTTCAGATATCCACATGCTCCATCATGGGGTCCTCAATGGGCTGCAGGTGGATATCTGCTCCCCCATGGACCTCCATGGGCAGCAGGGAACAGCCTGCCTCACCTTGGTCTTTACCAGCCATGGGCTGCAGGAGGTTCCTACTTTGGCACCTTGAGCACCCCCTTGCCTTCGCTCTTCACTGATCTTGGTGTCTGCAGAGTTGTTCCTCTCATATATTCTTACTCCTCTCCCTGGCTGCACAGGGTGGTTTTTGCACAAACACACACCCCTTCTTAACTACATTATCACAAAGGCACCATCATCATTGCTGATTGGCTCAGCCTTGGCCAGCAATGAGTCTTTCTTGGAGTCAGCTGGCAGTGTCTCTGTCAGAGAAGTGAGAAGCTTCTAGCACTTTCCCACAAAAGCCAACCCTGTACCTCCCCCACTACCAAAACATTGCTACTCACACTCAATACAGGTAATATCAAATACATCCAATATATACTGTTTTTTTGTTATAACCTACATATAATTTCATGGTCTTTTTTTAGAAAAAAGTAAAATTCATACACTTATTAGATTTTAACCATTATTTTAAAAAGGCAGCACAAAGAAGTTGAAAATTTCTTTTAAAGATGGATAATTCCACCATTTCCATAGTTGCTTAACTCCCAAACAAATGAGTCAAAAGCTTGCACACCTGTGTATGCTTGAATGTGTGATCAGCTGAAGAACACTGGGTGTTTATGACATAATACATGTATCTGCTCAATTTTGCATATATTTTGATCACATTATATTGCATTGCATGTATTACATTGTACCATTATAGCATCTTCAAACATGCATGTGGTATAGCACAGAGCATAGCATCTTAACTATTAATAGAAACAGAGCTCAGCTGACATCCTGTTTTGTAATGAAATTTGTGTACACATTTCCTAAATGAGACAGTGCTATTTAAAAGTGTGGATTAAGCTTCTTTAAATACTCTGTTCAATACACCTGTAACAAACTAAGCAGATCAGGCTAGTAAACTTTTCTTTCCTGTGTTATTGACTACTACTTTTTTTGTGGCAGGATTTATCTCTTCATACATAATTTTCACAGCTACTAGACTGGGTGTTTATGCTTTGTAAAATCAATCTTCTAATTGTTTATTCATTTCTTCAAGGATTAAAATTTTGTCACGGTTTTCAACCATATTGTATGCATTCATTGTCACATAATGATGCAATAAGTTAAAAGAATTGATGTGTGTTTCCAGTAGACAGATGATATTTTGTACCAGTAAGAAAGAAATGTAAAAAGCTTTATTTTTTTTCTTATTATTCTCACTGTTACTATTCAAATATCCATAGTAAATGTGAATTTCAAGGCTTCCTCGGGATACAGTTCTGATTTTTTCTGTTTTTGATTCAAATGACATTCAGCAGCAGAAGTTTTGCAGTGCCTTCCAAGAAAGAAAAAGTCATATAAAAATGTTTTTTATTTTTTTAGTGTTGGACAGAAAAAGAGAAGAGGAAGAGAAGAGGAAGAGAAGAGGAAGAGGTGAGGTTCTGGGGAGACCTTAGAGCAACCTTCCAGTACCTACAGGGGACCTACAAGAGAGCTTCAGAGGGACTTTTTACAAGGGTATCTAGTGACAAGACAAGGGGGAATGGCTTTAAACTGAAAAAGAGCAAGTTTAGATTAGCTATTAGGAAGAAAATCTTCACTGTAGGAGTGGTGAGGCACTGTAACAGATTGCTAAAAGAACCTGGGAATGCCTCATCTCTGGAAGTGTTCAGTTCCAGGTTGGATAGGGCTTTGAGCAATCTGGTCTAGTGGAAGGTGTCCCTGCCCATGGCAGGGGGGTTGGAACTAAATGATCTCTAAGGTCCCTTCCAAAACAAACCATTCTATGACTTTATGATTCTGTGATATTACATAGTATATCAAGCTACACAGTTGCCCAATAAATCATCTCAAAAAGTCAATATTTTAGTTATAAAATTGCATCATACTCTGATTTTCTAATCAGTGCAGCATATACAATGATAGAGACTGAATTATTCCACTTTCAATAGACTTGCTTGCTGTGAATTTGATATCCTCCATTTGGTAAAAAAGTCAATGCTGATGTCTGATGTGAAATCTCATTTCTAAGGCCTTCACTTATAACATGAACATTTTCCTCATATAGCCTGTGCTGCCTGTGATGTTGGATACCATATTTTTGAGATATTTATTTGTATTAACACCTGCTGTGTTTAGAAAACACCACATATCTCACGCAAAAATCCAGAAAACCAGAGCATACACTGAATCAAACAGCAATCCTCATTCAAATAAGTATATTCTCCTAAAAAAACTCCAGTAAAATTATTTTATGGGATTCTAATTCATCAAGTACTGTCCAACATTGATTCCTCTATAATCAATGAAGAGAGGAAGAGTCACTTCCACACAGGAATTCATCCCATCATGAAACAGATGACCAAACCACGTGGTATATTATCCCTTGGAGGTGACTATTTCTCTCAGCTGGCAACAATCTAGATAAGACATTTAGTCAAACTAGGTAACTTTTTAATGTGCAAAGTTAGACAAATTCCAACTAACTCTTCTAATAGTATTTCTGGTGTATCGTACTTTCTCTTATAACTAACTAAATGTTCAGACATCTCTAAAGGATATTTCGGTAAATTAATTCTCCACCTTTATGCATCCTTACTCTAACCATAAGGCAAACTTTAACACTGAGTTTGAAGTATTTCATCATGCTCTGTTGTAATATTTACACTGATTTTCTAGTTTGAATAAAAACTAAATCATCTTTTGTTCTTGAGTTCTGTGCACTTTTTACTTTCTCTAATTTCATATCAGTACTTTACATGTCTTATTAATTTTTTTTAATACTACACAGCTTTGAGTCTCCAATAGCTTAAAGCACTATAATAAGATGACACCAGCAGTTAATTTTTCCTGAAAGAACAGCTATTATACTTTCCCTGAGAGCATGGCTTGTGGCTCACAAATCTGTTGAATCAAGATGCTGAATCTTGAATGGTCATTTTCCTGCCTGAAGTTTTCAGATACTATGCTTTGAGAAAAAAAAAAAAAAAAAGAAAGAAAGAAAAAAAAAGATATAGAAATTTTATATCAGAATGGAGAGTGAATAAGCTATTCCACTTTTTTACTATTTTTTATTCTAAAATGTTAATAAGGTGGGGCTGATGAAAATTATGAGAATGTAAAGAACTGCAATTTCCATCTCATGATGAAGCCATGGGAACAGTGCTCAGGAAGAAGTTCAGTTAACCATTCCCTATGGAACCCTGTTGGCAATTATTCATTTTCTCTGTTCTCAGTTTCTCATTTCTGCAGTGATGGGAATAAGACTTTCTTGCCTTTCAAGAGAATTTGGAATAGTGGTAGATATTTTCATGGAGAGCAAATATTTAAAAGTTATTCCCCACAAACATAAACACAGATGTATATGCAGCAACTTACCTAGTTTACCCTGAGATTACACTTTTAGCACAAACCATAGATTTATTCCAAACTTTTGTCACTAAATTGTACTGGTGACTCAGTGAGCGAAATGATTCTCTTGAAAATCTTATTCTAAAAATTAAACACGAAACAAAGGATACTGAAACAGAGTTAATAAAAATTGAGTTAATGCCTGATGTTTCTTGAAAACCTTTTTTTTAGATTCACTGTCGTTTATACGTATAATGGTTTATTTGTGGATATGTGACCAATTTTCAGGCAGTGAGATGATTTTCAAATGATATAAAAGGATGTTATATTACAAAAGAGGGAACCGAAATCTTCATTGCACTGCAATGACTGAGACACATGACATCCATATTTGAATTTCCCCTGCGCAATGTGATCATGCAGCAAAAATATTTGTTGTATTTATTATTCTCCTTTATTTGACAGAAACACCTACATACATCTTAATACTCTGCCTGCTTTTGCTTTTCAGTCTAATTTGAATTCTTCTGCCCAGACAGTTATATGGCAATAATTTTCAGAATAAGTCTGATTTCAAAAACATATTAAAAGCAAGGCTACTTGCACTCTCTAGGGAGTAAAGCTACAAATTCTAAAAGCTAAAAGCGACTGTGTGGATCATCAACCAGATCTTGCTTTAACAGTAGTCAGTAAGCAATAGATAAGGAATCAGAACAAACATCACTGAAGATTTCATGGATATAAGTAGGGATAAATAAACCAACCAATCCATTTATTTTAAAAATGAAATTTTCAGAATCAATGCATCTTGAAATTTACTCTGTGCTTCCAGTGAGTCTTTAAATAGCAGTTGGGTTTGATTAGACTTGAAACTAGGAAGAGGCAACTAGAAAGAAAAAAGCTGTCATTTTTAATATCCTGCATTTCTGGATTCATCTTATGAGATGTGAGAGAGAAGTTAACAAAATTTATGATTTAACCCTTATTAATTGGCTAAGTCATAGAGCTGCTGCTAAGAACTCTAGGGAGACTCTCCAAGTGACTGTAATACTATACTGAAATCTCATATGATATTTCAAGTGAACCTCAAAAATGAACCAGCTGAACAAGCCATTAAATATAGTATTATGTAAGATGTGAATCCCACCTAAATATAACCAAGATATTTCTCATACTTAAATATGGATAAAAAATTTGAAATATTTTTATCATTATGGATAGCTGCATAAGTATGGTACCTTAACTATATGATGTTCTAGGAGCTATTAAAACAATACAATTATATATGTTAGTGCTGCCTTCTGGACCACAACACAGCTTTGTTTTAAAATTTGTGGAAGCAAAGTCAAGATTGACTTTGCTTCAGATTGTGCACTCTTCTCCTAATCACTTCCACAAAAAAAACCAAAACAAAAACATGCGGTTTGGTAATACAGCCTTGCATAATAATGCCTGTAAAAGTGAGAAAAAATGAACTGCAAAACAAACAGGGATAAATATTTCTGTGACTAAGAGACAGAGGTACACATGAGAGACAGGCTTCGGTGTCCTACAGCTGTCAAATAACACCTGCAAGTTTTTCAAAGAAAGAATCTGGCATTTTTCTAAAGGGACAGATCTGTGCCCACAGTTAGGAATTCAGTGTGGGAAATGAAAAATTGAACAAATCCTACCACCTCCTAAATAATATGATGAGTTTTCAACACCTAGTATCATAAGAAATATTCCTTTCATGGCTTATACAGCAGCTGGAATGAAATGTTTTAGTTTTTACTGTGTTTTATCTCTTTATCCCACAAAACGAATATGGAAACCTCTACAAAACCTGTTTTTACTGTTTGCTTGAAATTGCTTTTGGCACTATTATTACCTTCCTATGTACCTTAATAAGCAATATTATAAGAACCATATATTAAGGTTTCTCACTTCTTCATGTACACACTAACTAACATCATTTCATCTTACTCCAGGCCTCGGGTCAGGTCAAGACTATTTCCACCATAATCTTGTCCTTTCTCTCAATATACTTATCTGCTGATGAAATTAGTAATGAGAAACAAATGGCCCCCATTAAATAACCATAGGTGTTTTATTTCACTTCAGTAAGCTCAGGATGTCATCTTTATTGTCTTGTTTCAGCATCGGTGGCTGAAATCCTGATGAGAAAAAAAAGATACACTTTTGCCATTAATGAAAAAATGCTCTAGTATGAGTTAATATCCTTTTCCAGTACTCATACATTGTTTAAAAAGTGTGCATTCTTCTCCTTTAAAATATTTCTCTGCTCTTTTCTTCCCCACTGGACAAATTTCAGATGCTCTTAAGCGTAGGTGCAATGGTCTTGCTGTTTATCTCATGGAAATAACTCAGAATGTGAAAGATCACTCTGTTTGAGACTGGGGGAAGTGCTTTAGCCCATCACTGACATAATGTTCTGAAGATGCTGCTAATTAAATAGCTTCTCACTGCTTTTTGGCCTCTTTCATCCCGTTCCTATTGCATAGTTGCGACTGTGCTCCTCTCAGTTAAGTTCATTACTCAGTTTCACAAACAGCCTTATTTTCAAAATTTCTAGAAACAAGCAGCATCCAGCTATGGCTGGGGGTGCTATAGGTCCATTCCTGTGCTTGATCAAGCATTACCTGAGCCCTTTCCACCATCTATTACAGAGTATTTAGCCCAGACTTGTTCTGCCAGCCCCAGAGGCTCTGACTCTGTCCTAGCACAGATGGCAGGCATCACCCTTGCTAAGGAATACATGAAACCTTGACTCTACAAAAATCAATCTACTTTCATTTTCATAAAGCATGCAAGGTAGATTGCTTCAGAGAGTAGGGGTTTGTACTCCTGGGCTTGCAAATCAGCAGATGAAGAACATTGTCATCTGATACTTTAACAGCAAACAGTATGAACTATCATCACAGGTAGTGCAGAGTTTTGCCAGCAAATATAGGAGTGATCACAATAAAAAAGATTAAAAGCCTCCTTATTATTATAATTGCTGAGCTCAACACAATAGCTTTTCACCTACTCATTGCTTATTTTTTGAGTCAGCCATTTTTTTCTCTAAAACTTCCAGTCTGAGTCTCCTCACAGCTCCCTAATCAAATCTGGCCAGGTGAGAGGTAGTGGATGGCCTCCCCTCAGATCTCATCAGTGTCAATTACTGAGTGGATACATCATTTCCAATATACCAGAAGACTGTGTTCTCTGTAGAAGAGCTGAGCTCGTCACCCTGAGCAAGTCCCTAGACCCTACAAATTGGCAGTGAGTTTTCTCTGGCAAGGCAAGGGATAGTGTCAGCCTTCTGGCATCCCTCTTCAATGCTGCTAATGTAAATTTTCTGCTCTGCCCACATGAGCCATTGCCTCTCTCCACATTGCACCCCTTGCTGCCTTCGAGCAGGTTATGTAATGGGGCACTACTACCAGACTGCATGTCCAAATCCCTGTGGTGCCCTTGGGCACATCTTCCTCCTGTCACTCAGGTTTTGAGGCTGCTCTTCAAAACAGAAACACATGAGAGAGTTTTATTCCCTTCCAGACCTATTGTACAGCTTCCTTTTGATGAGCTGCCCACAAACCAAAGTATATGTTTAAAGTCTATCACACTGATCCGTCCTGTCTTGATGTCCTTTTGTGTAAAGTTGCCTGTATCCAGCTATAGTAATTTACATTTTAATGTTCTTTGAATAAAGGATGGAAAATAGCGTTTTATCTATAAACTTTGTTGATTACGATCTTGCCTCTTCAGGCTCACTGCTCAGCAAAGTTCCCACCTTGCCCTGCAACCCAACCACACTCTCAGCCCCTATTGTCTCAAGTCTCCTACACACTTTCACTCACCCCGCTCCTCAGTTTCACAGGGTTGTCCATCCTGTGTTACTTCTACATCTGATTTCATTGAGCTCTAGTAATTCAAATAGAGTTATAAACAAAAATAAGAAGAAAGGGAAAGAAAAAGAAATAATGGAAAATAGGAATACTAATATATGAATTCCAGCACAAATGCAGGATGAAAAATTTGTAGTGTTCCAAACCATATAAGTGTAAGAACTTTTCAACATAAAATACATAACCTGTATAGAACACATATTCTGTACAGTAGACATAATCTTTACTGGCAGTTAATGTCAGATATGGATGTACCATGCTTTACTATGATAGAGGTTCGCCAAGTGCTTCTCAGATGCACTCACTAACTTTGATCACCTTCCGAACTTGGTAGTCATGTGAATGGTTGGAGGCTCTTCTTATTTCCTAAGTATATTGTGCCCAGATTACTATGCTTTCTATATAGTCTGCTTTCTATATATGATAATATAAATAAGTATAATTTCTTCAGGTTAAAATATATGAATTTAAGATTTATCTTCCAGACCAAAAAGAAGTGTGTAAAATAAAACCAGTGTTCCTTAGGGCACATAACTAGAAACATTCTCTTAAAAAAATTACACTTCTCACTCAGCATTTCTACCACAGTCATTGTCATGTTTCCTGCCTTTAGTGCCAGGCAGGAAACCTGTTAGTATTGTCAGCACTGCAGAGTCAATAAAACTATGGAAGAGAGAATTCTGCTCTTTGAAATATTTGAGCATGGGCTGAGAGAAACATAAAGAAAACTTGCACTGAAATTTATAATCTAGGTATGCTGCTTTCCTACCTTTTCTCTTTTCAACCCCATATATTTCAGGACCTTTCCACTAGAAGAGAAGGGCTGGCTCAGTAACTTAAGTTTTTATACAAACTGAGTGTTCTCACCTTGAAAGAGGTGCCATTGGAAGTAGATTTTTCACAATACTGAGAAAATAATATAAAAATAGTTTGTAGAAACCCTATCCCTGGAAATATTCAAGGTCAGGTTAGATGTGACATCTTCAATTAGATCTTCAATGGATCTAGTTGAAGATGTCCCTGATCACTACAAGGGAGTTGGACTAGATGACCTTTAAAGGTCCCTTCCAAACAAAACCATTTTGTGATTCTATGATCTTAAGGTATAATCCAAAACACCACTGCAGATGTAAAAAGACCTCTTATCCTATAACAATACTCAAACTGTCCAGCTGATATTTGGTATCAGACCCTGTCACATCAATATGGAAAGATTAGCTGACCAATAAGCTGGGTTGGGCACACAGTAGAGTTCTGGAGCTGGATGATTCTCTTCCAACAATGTATGCTGATGCTACATGGAAGGTACACATCAGCCCAAACTAGGTGGTCTTCCACATCTATGCACTGCAAAGGTGAGTGGGTGCCACCATGCTGCACACCTTTCTCTTAACTTTGCTTGCTGGGGACACTCTAAGCCTTACTGTAGAAAGTGATGTTCTCTGCTCCCCTCTGGAGTGTGTTTCTTTCACTGTCCCTGAGCCTACCAAGGAAGCAAAACAACTGTAAATCTCTTCAGGAAAAAACAAGCAATCACTTTTTTATGGTTTAATTTCTAGAGGACTGTAGAACCATATTTTATATGAGTATACAGTTTGCTTTAAAACCAACCCATCAACCTTCATTCAAAGGTGTCTAAGCAAAAGAGGAGAAAAGAACTTGATTTATTTCATATACTTAACTGCATAGTGTAAGATCTGCTTATTCTAAAAAGAGCCTTCCATCAAACCCCAAACCAGTCCCTTGCTCATTGTGCCACAATTAATTTTTAAAGAATTTTAAAGACAGTCTCCCTTCTTTCTAGCCTAAATAGTTCACTGTTTGCTTGCAAAACTAAAGAAAAATGGCAATTTTATGATGTGTCTTCTGGCATTCAGTCACAGGTTAGTTCTCATTGATATGCCTCATTTCAGGTCAAGATATGTTTTGCTTTCTGCTAGCCATTTCCAACTGTGCAACATATGGCTGAATTTTCACATTTGTTTCACATCATAACTCAGTAGCCTTGGGAATTAATATTAAAATCTTCAAAACAAGATATAATAAGAAATATATATAAGATATATAAGAAATAATTGCTACTCATTTTGCTTCTATACCACTTTTCATTATCAAAGATTCTTCATAAAAAAACAAATGTAAAATCTAGAATCATTCAGCCACTTGACTCACCTTCATGATATCTTATTTCAGAAATCCCACTTGGGGGTCTTCAGTCATCAGGGAGAGGAAGAGGTGGCATATTTCAATTTTAATCCTGCAAGGAACATTGCTCTTTCACTGGTGCTTTAAGTATTTACTTTGCTGAAAGATTTCTGTCATGGTGGATAAATAGGAAGGTGTCACCAGCTTTTTCCCCCCCACACATTCCACTGAGAGTCAAAAATTAGATGGCCTCCCCTGTTCTACAGAGATATAGTCCAGTAGTGTACTAGATGAACAAAAAGTGGCATTCCACATAAAGGCAGGCATGCACCCTTTCCATTTCCATTTCAATTTCTTCTTCCTTTTCCATTTCCTTTTCCTTTTCCGTGTATCTTGCACTGAAATATGTTTCCCATATTAAAATGTTGCATTGCATAAAAAAACCACAAGAAAAACAGCAAATTAATGACAGTTAAACTCCTAGACTGAGTCATCAATGGTTCTTTAGAAGCAAAAAGATGACCAGCTGTAGTAGAATGTGTCTTATTTTGTAAAAAAATAAGACACATAGAGCACAATATTAAAAATGCTATGAAAAACTATGAGAATAAATATGGGGGGAAAATAAACTTTTTTTCCCCATTAGAAAGGGCAATTTTATAAAAGCAATTTCTTCAGTTTGGGTCAGTTTTGCCTAAATTGTAAACAAAAGAAGTTAAAGCTTTTTTCTTCTTTTGTTCTGATAATTAATATCAAACATGTTTGTTCTTACGTGAATTTTTAAAATGTTTCAAATTTGATTTTACTACATTCAACTCAAGATATCAGGGGAGCAGAAGGAATTACAATGAACATTTTGATGGTTCTGAATCCAAAACCTTTTAATTTTTCCTTCTTTTGGAAATATCAATTTTAGGGCTGAAAAAAAAAATCCTAGATATCTACTTTCCCGAAGGATGCAAGTACTCAGTTCTCAGTTTACACCAAGAAATGCTTTGGTGCCTAGATTAAAGTCAAACTTTGTGCTGGAAACATAAATGCACCTTTCACAAGGTTTTGCAAGTCAACATCATAATAACAAGGCTTACTTCCTATCTCCCTACATAAATCCACCCCACAGTAACAAGTTTTATTTAGCAAAGAAGCCACAATGCTCCAAGAGATGGGTGTACTGCAGAGGAAGTCATGTTAATGACAAATATGTGACCAATATAAGGAAGCAATAATGGGGTAAATAGACTCTCCCATAGTTGCTTAATAAGTCATGAATACATATTTTTTTTGGTAGAAAAACTTGGTCAGGAAACATCAGTGCAAGAGAGGTACAAACCTGAACTGCAGCAGTTTCATTTACACCCCCACTCATCTGCAGGCAGATTCCATTTTCAACAATGCAAGTCAGGAATAACTCCTGAGGAATCAGTGGCAACATGCAGCATGAGCAGCTGTGAAGTTAATTTTTTTTAACGTGATTCAATGTCTCAGTTAACTTTTGTGTTATGATTCATTAGGACTGAAGGGACAAGGGATTAAAGTACAGCTGCTGGGCATACAGATCCAGTCTACATCACATAGACCACTGCGCAGAGCTCAAAGATGCTGGCAATAGAGTCTGCTTCAGAATTAGAAGCAATATATCCTTGATATCAGTCTGAAGCAGGACATGTCTTACTCCCTACCTGCTTGGATGTGCTAGGATAGCAGTATTGCTTCTGTCACCTGAGATGTTACTACACAGAGCAGCTTCAAGCTCTGTGGTGGTGTAGGGTCTGAGTGCTCTCTAGAGCACTTTGTAAAGATGTTTCTAGGCTCCCCAGGTTGGAGTAACCATAATTAAGAGACAGAAAATTACAAATGGTGCACTGAAAGACAAACAACCGCACAGTGACCTAAAACAAGCAGCCTGTCAGGTAATGGAGTGTGTGAAAACAGGGGCTGGGATTCATCTCCATTTAATAACAAGTCAGAAATCAAAGGCTGCACATTTCAACTAATTGTCTCATTTCTTGCAATAGAGAAGAGAGAGGTATGAGGACTTTCAGTGTTATTTAGCTTAGACAAACATTTAGAATGGATCTAAATTGTTGTGGTTTAGACACAGCTGGCAACAAATCAGCACACAGCTACTTGGTCACTGATCCGTGGGAAATGGGGGAGAGAAAAGGAAAAGTAGAAGTAAGTGGGTTGAGGTAAAAACAGTTTAATAATTGGAGTATAATAATAATGATGATGATTAAAATGTAATGAAAAGGGAAACAACAAAAAGGGAGTGAAATAAAACCTAAGAAAAACAAGTAATGCAAATGAAAAACAATAGTTCACCTCTCACCAAGTGATGACCAGTTAGTTCCTGAGCAATGGCCTTCAGTCAGCTTTTCCCCTAGTTTATAAACTGAGCATGACACCATATGGTATGGGATATCCTTTGGATCAGCTGTCCTGGCTGTGTCCCCTCCCAGCTTCTTGTGCCCCTCCAGCATTCTCACTGGCAAAGCAAGAGAAGTTGAAAAGTCCATGACTTAGTGTAAGCACTGTTCAGCAACAACAAAAACATCAGTGGTAGCAACATTATTCTCCTCTGCAGTGGGGAAAGTGAAACCTAAAGAGTGATGTTAAAGAAGGATACTTCCCATATGTACAGAAATACGTTTGCTTTTCTGACCTGATATAAAGATGAGGATCCTATATACTCCTTGGCTATCAAACACATATTGAAACATGGCCATGTGCTACTGCAAGTTTTGCTGCATGCTCATAGCTACAAAGACATAAAGTTTTTATTAGGATTCAGGTTCTCTGGAACTTGCTGAAAGCTCCGAGATGGGACGCAGTGCTGAGGTCGAGACAGGGGAAGCTGTTGACAAGGTCATATACTAGATACAAACATCCAAGTAAAAAAGGATATATATATATATATAGAGAGAGAGATAGATAGATAGATATAGATATAGATATAGATATAGATATAGATATAGATATACACACAGTAATATGAAGATCTGATAAGATTATATGGGTGTATATTAGATCCCTGCAAAAAAAAGGTCCAAACAATTATTTCCTAAACAATGAAGACAATACCTATCTAAATATTTATTAGACATAATAATTTGTCTTATTTGAACCATATGAAGTGATATGTATATGGAGCTGTACTACTACATATCCTTCTGCAGTCTAGAGATTATATGACAAGGTTTATTCCGCTAAACAAATCAATATCAGAGTCAAATCTGTGCTTTAAATTGCCTGAGATTTCCAGCCTTAAAAAAAAAATCCAAATATTGTGTCTCTGCACACCAGGAAAGCCAAACTTCTGTTACCAGAAGCAAAGCATCAGCAGAATTGTTTTATTTCTTTAGGTTTACCTGTCCTTGAAATGACTATTTTCCAGCACACTGCAGTGTGCATTGAAAACTCAAAGCAGCCTTCCCCTTTGCTTTTATTGTTAAACACAGTTTGAAGTGTCTGAGTGGAAAAAAGCCCACTTCATCAAATCACCTCTACACTACCACATCCATGAAAGTGGAAAAGAGAGAGAGGGAGAGAAAGTTCTAGAAATGTGATTCATCATCCTTGCATGGCCAGTACAAGGAATAGCTTGTGCATTTCTTTTACAGTGTCTAAATGTGTTGTTGAGGATATCACCCCATACATATTCAGATAAAACAGTTGGATGTCTAAGGGGTTGTAATGCTTCAGCATACTAAAATGTCTCTGTGTTGAATATGTTGTCAGAGAACATCCCCAGTTTATGGTACAAAGCTGGGAATCTCCTGTTGGGATTCCCCTTGTTTTGGGCATCCCCATCAGCTGCAGTGCATTGTACATGAGCAGAGGTCAGTAAGCATATAAGGGCTGGGGGCCTTGTTCATGAATGGAGATCATCATGGTCCTTTTGGTCAGCCTGAAATTCCTTCATGGTCAGAAGTATACCAAAGTTGTCATCTACAAGAACACATTCCTGTCTTAAGTGTTAGGTACACATGTTCAAGAACTGGTTTGTATTGTCCTAATCTTCCTTGAGATTCAGTAATCTGTAAGAGCTGATAAGAGCCTCCTTTCAGGCATCCACCTGTTCTGGGGTGGATCTCCTCCATGGGCTGCAGGTGGATCTCTGCAGTCCTGGTGACCTCCATGGGCTGCAGAGGCACAGCTGCTTCACTATGGTCTTCACCACAGGCTGCAGGGGAGTCTCAGCTCTGATGCCTGGAGTACCTCCTCCCCTTCTTCTCCAGTGACCTTGGTGTCTGTATAGTTGTTGCTCTCACACATTCTCTTCTCTGTCTGCAATTACATCTGCTTTTTTTTCCTTCTTAAATATGTTATCACAAAGGCATTACTACCATCTCTGATTGTCTCGGCCTTGGCCACCAATGGGTCCATCCTGGAGCTGCTGACATTGGCTCTGCCAGACATGGGGAAGCTTCTAGTAGCTTCTCACAGAAGCCATCCCTGTAGCCCTGCTGAAACCAAAACCTGGCCATGCAAACCCAATACATGACTGCTCCATTGTCTCCTTTCTGACTCTCTCAACTAGTCTGTCATTCACCCAACACGTCATCGAAAGTCTGAGCTTCTGCTCCTGCAATAAGAGCTTTTCTTTTGTCTAAGACTCTCCCTTTTTTTTTCACAAAACCAGAAGTTATTCCTCCTAAATACCAACAAACCAATTTATCTAACGGTATGTCCACTGTCTTTGCCTTTTACCTTTATTCACTTTAGGGACAGATGTTTCCATGGATATTTATCCCCCCTGAATATTTCCTTGCTTTGCTTCCAACAAAAGCTTTATCCCCTTTAACAACTGTAAAAAAATTTAAGAAATCTCATGCAGCTTTTGATGATTATTGCTTTCTCATTTTGATGCTACTGTTGTTTCCTTTTGTGTGGGAAAAAGGACAACCCACCAGTCTCATTTTGCTTACAAGAAGAGTTACTTCAAACAGCGAAACACTGTGAAAGCTACAAGATACACAGAAGGAGATTGGGTTTTATTTTTATAGGAATAACAATGAAGCTATGACTGAGTTTAAAAACAACATCTAAGCATTTACACCCTTTTAAATAGCTTGTTTTATAAACATATATTTTTGCTTAAACAAGATTTGGAAGTGTCCTTAAAATATCTCATAGTTACACCATTCCACTGTGACTGTTTTTCCAGGCTCATGAGTGGATTTTGCATGGATCTTAACCCCAAGGCAAAACAGAAGACATTTTTAAAAATCTGCTTAGACACCCATACAATCAAACATGTGCATTTGCAATTATTTTAATTAGTCCTTCAGATAAAGGTTAGTGCAGTGCTTATTAATGTTATATATTCAGGTTAATGTATGTTCACTTACTTGAATCTGCAATCAGCTATACTTCTGCTTTCCCCTTTCTCTTTTGGCTCTAAAAGAGGATATTAAAACCCAGAACATTATTAGTGTAATGTTATGATTGAGAAATTACATTTACAAGGGTAAAGAGACTCAAAGGACAGTTTTCAGAGCAACAGAAATTTAGCCAGCTTGCACTTTATTCATCTCCTGAAGGGAAATTCTGCCTCCTGCTCACATCTGGCCTAAAACCTTATGGTTACCTCTGGCTGCAGAGTGACTCTGCAGATGTTTCATCCTTTCACAAGCTGCTGCAGTCACAGATCTGCTTCATGGATCCCCCACTGGATATCTAGCCTCCAGCTGCAAGTTGGGAAGAGCCCAGCTCTGACCTCTCTTAACAACCCTCTTCCCACACTAGGACATACTTCAGCAGTTCTCAATAGCACAGTCCTCCCTGTGTCCTACCCCACATATTCAACCATACCAAGTCCCTTCTGTGACTCTTCCTCAGATAAGAAACTTTCTTTGCAAGGGCTTTCAACTAGCATCCTCCTCCATCAGGATCTAAACTGGACCCAGTCCTGCTGGTCTGTTCCCAGAGAGCACTCAGGAACTAACGGCTGAGTAGCTGCAGGGCCAAGGCCTCCAGACTGCATCAGAAATCATAGAGATGGAGGCTTGGACTAACACACATGAGAAATGCTGACCAAAACCTCATACTGATATAGAAGTAAAACCGAATTCTGCAATTTAATATCCATAGGAGAAACAATGGCTCTTATTATCATAGAATATACTGAGTTGGAAGGGACCCACAAGAATCATAGAAGTCCAACTCCAAAGGGACCCTCAAGGATCATAGAAATGGACTTATGAGTCCACATAGGAGTGGGAACTCCTAACACCAGCCAATCACTTGTCAAACATACCCCACCCCCAGATTCATGTATGCAGCTCCTGCTG